>NC_059344.1:395000-695000 GCF_019703515.2 Myxocyprinus asiaticus
TCATCATCGTGGTAGGCAAGCACCGGTGGTATTTTGATATGTACATGTACATTATTCTTCCAAAACCCAACGTTCAATATGGATTTCAGTCGGTAAATGTTCTGTTTCTCTATAATGGGTAAGTTAAGGATAAATCCTATCTCTAGGTTCTGAGGATTTACATGGATGGGTATTGCACTGCCAAGGCTGTATGCCAGATGTATCTGAGAAGTTTGCACAACGGTGGTAGTGGCCGATCTAAGGATTTGTTCAACCATGTTTAGGGGAACTAGGTAGGATGGGATCTTTCCCCCACTCAGGCTGTTAACTGACGTGCTAATTTCCCTTACAAGGTCATGCATTAGATCTCTAACCATTCGCACATGTTATGTCTGATCTCACAACTTCTGACAAGGCATCCAGAGCATGCAAAGTGTTATTTAGAATTGCTGAGTGCATATTTATAGTGAGTATGGTACCCTGTAGGGTTTTACCCAGATCCTGTAACTGTTCTTGTTGTAACAGGAGTTTCTCTTGGATTTCTGGCATTTCCTCATTAAGTTCACCCATTTGTCTTTGGAGTGTACCGAGACTGACGGAGTTGGCAGCCGAATACACATCCCAAGGATCTAAACGAACGTATATTCTTTGGGTGTAGAGGTGGCAATGGGTGATTAAGAGCCCAGGGGTCTCCGGTAGGACAATACCGGTTGGCGGGCTGGTTTCTACCACCTCATTGGCTTGTGCGAGCTGTAGGTTGAGGAAGATGCCAAGGATCCAAAGGAATTTCATCCTGAAACATACAAGAGTCTCGTTACCTTGTGTTTGCGGGAGTAGTCTTAAGGGTTAGTGCATGCTAATGTATGAGTAAAGCATGCTACACCCAACTACAAGAGACACTATTGTTGTGGGTCGCTCCCCTTTGGACTGGAGACTGTTCAAAGGGTTTGATCTGATTTGAATGGACCCATTTGTACGTTGGTGTTTGGTTTGGCTTCGAGATACGGATTCGGTAAGCTACCGGAGAGAGCTTCCCTATAATCTCAAAGGGGCCTGACCAGCTTGGTAGGAACTTTTTGGCTATTCCCACCGGTTTAGCGAACTTGAAGTAGAAGACTTTATCATCTACTTTATATTTGCGGTCAGACGTTTTCCTATCGTAATAGGCCTTTTGTCCTTTGACACTGGTTTCCAGGTTTTTTTGGGCCCAAGCAAATGTAGTTTGGAGGTGTTTGCATAACTCGGTCATGTACTGATGTGCAGTATATGCGGTTGCAACACTGACGTCTTCTGGACGGTACAGCAGATGCAGTGGGAGAGTCATTTCCCTTCCAGTCATCATTTCAAAGGGTGTGACCCCCGTGGTGCGGTGTGGAGTAGACCTGATGGCCATCAGTACCAAAGGGAGTTTCACATCCCAATCTTTGCCATTGCTGTTGACATACTTCTTGAGCATGCTGACAATGGTACAGTTGGTTTGTTCAACCTGACCTGATGACTGGGGGTGGTATGTAATGTGTAATTTGGTTTCCACACCCAACATTTCCCACATTGTTTTCATCACAGCCGCCGTGAAATTAGTGCCTCTGTCCGAGTCGATTGAGAGAGGTAGCCCCCAACGGCTGAACACATGGTTCATCAGCATGTGTGCTGTGGTTCAGCCATATCATTGGGTGCTGGCAAACACTCCACCCATTTTGTAAATGCACAGGTGACAGTGAGGAGGTATTTGTTTCCTCGCACCGACTTGGGTACTGGTCCGATCCAATCCATCTGCAGATTGGACCAAGGAAACGTGATTCCCTTGACCTGCAGTGGAGCTCGATTCAGTGGCCGGGAAGGACAGAACTGACAACAGATCAAACATCCCTTTACGTAGGCATTAGTGTCTTTGAGCATAAATGGCCAGTACGCAACCCGTTGGAGGGTGTAATAGGTAGCTTTGTAGCTCCTGTGACCTCCAATGGGAGCATTGTGGGCATGTATTAGCATCACCCCCCCCATGGTCAGTCGGAACGACCCACTGGGGTGGACCTGGACCATCGGGAACATAGACCAACAGGCCTTTCTCAAGTTTCAGGTGTTGTTGTACCTGACAAAGAGCTTTTAGTTCTTTTGAGTCCTGTAAAGTGGATGGTAGGACCTGTTGTGTTTGAGGTTCCATCAACCGCTGCTGGATTGCCTGGATCACCGGGTCCCGTTCCTGCATGGCACTCAAGTCTGTGTTGCCCGGTTGTCGACCCAGGTTCACAGTCTGCAAGCAGTTTTGGGGATTTTCCCGGTTCTCTCTTGCCTGTCTATGGGTGAGAGCATTCACCGAGCAAGATAGTGGTTTAGGGAGCCACTCCTCCTTGAATTCCCATAGTGGGCCCTCTACTGCACCTCGCTTAGCTAATTGATCAGCTTCATCATTGCTCTCTTTGTCGGGGCCAAGAGTTTGTGAATGACCTTTGACCTTCTTCCAATACACAGTCATCCCTCAGTCAGTCACGAGTTGGTCACAAGCCAAGAAGAGTTCAGAGTGTTTGATCTCTTTACCTCTGGCATTCTTCATGCCATTTTCTTTCCACGTGGGGAAGTGTGAGACGAAACTGTGACGGGCGTAGTTAGAGTCGGAGCAGACTACCAACTGCACAATAGCCGACCTAGCGGCTTGTTGCAACACAATGAGTGCTGTGGCAATTTCCATGTACTGGCTAGTCTTTGCACCAAGTTGGTAACTGTCTGGCGCATGAACGACGTAATTGACCCAGACTATGCCCTCTCCAGCTCGGGTCTGGCTTTCATGGTGAAAAGAGCAGCCATCCACGTAAACCTTCGGGAGGTCTTGACAGACAGTTTCATCATAGTAATGATGATATGAGGGAAGAGAAGTAGTGGTAACGAGGAAGGGCGGGGAACCTGTCTGTCCTTCACAGTCACAATGATGGCACTCGGCCAGGCCCTGACCCAAAGCCATCTTGTGGTTCTGAGCGTACCTGACTTCAACATCGTAGACTTGTAGTGCCATCATCCATGACGCGATGCGACTGTTGGACACTCGTCCTTCTCTTAGCCGCTGGCTATTGAGGAAGGAGACAGGCTGGTGGCAAGTTTCAATGATTCACTTCTGACCCCCGATGTAGCTGCGAAAGTGTTCCACAGCCCAGACTGTGGCTAGGAGGGCTCTCTCACAGTCAGAGAACTTCAGCTCTACACTGCTCAGAGGTCAGCTTGCATAGGCAACGACTCGGTTCTCTTTGTCATACCTCTGTGCCAGGGTGGCGCTGAGGCAGTGGGAGGAGAAGCTCCCCTCTAAATGAAACTCTTTATCCTTGTCTGGGTAGGCAAGACAAGGGGCTGAACAGAGCTTTGCTTTCAGTTCTCTGAAAGCCTGCTCTTGAGGGTCTCCCCATTCAAAGAACTTGTCTTTCCAGAGGAGCTCAGAAGGGGCCTGGCTATCTCCGCATAGTCCTCGATGAACTGTCTGGAGTAGTTGAAGATGCCCAAGAAGCTCCTGAGTCCCGACACGTCGGTTGGTGCTTTGATGTTTTAGATGGCTTGAACTCTTCCTGCTTGGGGTTCAATGCCATTGGCACCCACCAATAAGCCCACGTACTCAACCTTGGTGCGGCACCACTGACCCCTGGAAAGAGGGCCAGCTTGGCTCCCGCGCTGGAAAGCTGGCTGAGCACGTATCGTATTTCGGTCAGATGTTCTTCAAATGTCTGACTTCGCACGAGGATGTCATCCACATAGATCAGGTTGCCGCGGGCAGCAGCATCACTCATGGCTTTGTGCAAGAAGATATTAAACTCAGCTGGAGAGTTTGAATATCCGAATGGGCATCGGTTCCAAGTGAACTGCCGATTGCCAAAAGAGAAAGCCAGCTTGTACTGATCTACTGGGTCGACTGTCATTGTCCAAAACCCATTGGACACATCGACGGTCGAAAAGAAACAGGCTCTTTTCACTTTTGCAAGCTCCTGATCCAGGTGGATCATGGGCCATCGTGAAAGAGGGACCTGTTTGTTCAGTTGTCGATAGTCAATTGTCAAGCGCCACTTTCCATTTGGCTTCAACACCAGCCACAATGAGGAGTTGTATGTGGAGTTACACTCCCGAATAATGCGTTTCCTCAGCAATGTGTCAAGTATCTCTTGGATTGACTCATAGGCAGCTAAAGGAATTCTGTACTGGCGTACGAATGTAGGTGGTGCATTTGGGTCAGTTGGGATACGAACTGTATGGAGTTCGGTGATTCCACAGTCGTTGGAATCCCTTGAAAAGATCTGTTGGAAGTCATGAAACAACTTCCGCAGTTCTTGTCTTTGACCCTCTGTCGTTAAGGCGTCTGCTTTAGTGAGTTGTCGTGCTATTTCATCCTTGAATCCCAGATAAGGTTCCTCTGGTGGGGAACTGGCTTCGTCACCAGTTGAAATCATGTCACCCAAGTGAGCAGTGAGGACATACACAATCATGTCCGTTTCCGTGCCCAAGGCAGTACTGCAGACTTCTTTATTATGTAGCCCCTCATGACAAGCAACTGTGATCATTTTGTTCGGGAAGGTGAGAAGGAGGGGTTCGAGGTTCTCCCCCCTCGTCAAGGATGGAGGCAGCTCTCCAATCACGGGCACTGTCAGCTCGAAGTCATGAAACGAGCTGTCGATCAGCAACCCTAATGGTCTACGTGCCGTCACAACAATTGGTATGTTTGTTAGGTTCTGGACAAGCAAGTAAGCTGAGCGGTTGTTGAGCTCAAGCAGAGGTGTACCACAGATGGTCAGGCTGAGTTCCCAGAAGTATGGCAAGGGTTGGAAGAATGCCTGAGAACCAGGTATCTTCTGTCCCTTGAGGATCATGAGGTGGACAGGGGCACCTGCAGTTCTAGCTGGGATAGTCAGATCAAACTCGCTCGCTGCCTGACATGTCTGAGGGATGGTCTGATCAGACAACATGTGTTCTGGATCAACCGCTGCCGGATGGTTTTCAATGCTTGCCTGAGACCATAGGACCTGGTTGACAGTGTCCAGTAGAGCACCTAACCTAACAAGGATATCGGCCTTTGGGGAATCACACTCATGAAGTGTGTAAACCTCTTCTTTCCAATTTGAATGGAAAGAGCACATATCCCAATAGCCTTGATGGGCCTCTGCGGTGACTCTGCAGAAAGAAGGCGGTGACTTTTGCACACGAAAGACAGAGAGGAGCTGTTCTGACACAACTTGTCGTACAAAGCTTGACTAACAGCAGACTTCTCAGACCAGAGTGCGACAAACACATCAGGTACCAAGATACCGTTAGCATGCACTCCTCCAGCTATGCAGGGGCTGTACAAAGCTGGGTTTGAGTTTTCTAGTGAGCAAAGGAATGATTCGTGGGTGCTCACGGGTCCGCCAAGCTGCGGTGTTGGTGGAGTCACAGATAACTCAAGAGGCTCAGAGCCAAGATGAGTCTGGATGTCTGGGTAATGACAAAGTGCTGACTCAAGAACAGTGTCACAAGTGGTCTCTCCTGACTCTTGGATATAAGTGACCCAGTCATCTGAAGCATGATGGCTGTGGGCTAAACGGACCGGATTCGGGGTTGCGACCTGGGCCCACATGTGCCCACGAAGACAGTCGATCAGCGGGGCCAGTCGGTCATGCAGCAGGTCATGGCCGATAAGGAGTTCTGTGTCGAAAGCACAGATGTAAATGGGATGATTGAGGGTCATCTCCTGGAAGGTGATATCAAGCCAAGCGCGTTTTGTGATCGGGGCTCTGTTTTGTGTGTAGCTGACAAGGCTCACATCACAGGACTCTGTCTGCAGTGGTTTACCATGAGAGAGCATTGCCCTGGTGACTTCTGCGAAAGTCTCCTCGCACATTAGGCTGATTTCAGACCCAGTGTCCAGTAACGCATGGATGTCTATACACCTTCCTACCGACACTGAGGTGTATATGCGTCTGGCATTACCCTTGTGGAAAGGTTTCCCAAAAATTTAAAAAGCAGAGCAGGGGTATTGGGCATGACTGCCACTGGGTGTGTCTGGGTCTTCCCTGTGTTCTTCTCCCAGCCTACAAAGTAGACTTTGGGGAAAGAACAGGGAAGTGTATGGGCTAGTCACGCTGACGGACTGTCACCATCTGGTTTTTTGTGGCCATCTTCTGACCCTTCGATGGGCTTCGTCATGTCTGCTAGGCTTTTCTGGATGAGGCTGAGCTGACGCTTCAGATCACTCTTTCCAGGAGGCGCCGAATGATTTCCTTTGTTTCCATTCCACTGTCTGGGGCTTTTTACAAACCCGACATTCCTTTTCTTTGGAGAGGGATTTGGTTTTTTCTGTTTTTTTCTGACCCTGGGAGGGACCCTTGTGGTCATTCCCTTGTTTTCTCCAACCCCGCTGTGGGTGGTTGGGCAAACGTTTTGGGGCTGCCACTTCGCAGCTTACTCTAGGCTGAGGTATTTCATAGCCCTCAAACCCTAAGTCTGTTCTCTCTGAAGACTGGATGTCTAGGACTATGACATCGTCTCTAGTTTATCAGTCTGGTTTCCCAAGTCATTTGGGCCATCTTCCTAATTCCCTGCATGGTCGGTCTACCCTGTTTACACATCAGTGTAACGTGGGTTTGCACACAGGGGTGGAGGTTATGGAGGAAGAGAGACCTGAATCCTCGCTCTTCTTCCAGACCTGGCTCATTACTTCCTTGGAAGTATGCATTTCTTAAATGCCTATAGTACTCCCTAGGAGGCTCCAACCGCTTCTGTTGGATGCAGATGGCACTGAGGGTGGCTGATGTTTCATCAGTATATGGCGAGTACTCCTCGCACAGAACCCTGCAAAGCCTCGGATAGCTGTCACGAATGCGCGGCAGTTGAGTCTCGACGAAAGCGTGGACGCTTCTGGAAGTTGCTGCCGTAGCGCCATCCTCTGATTCCTCTGCCCCACTCTGGTCAAAGATGGGGTAGTGGAGCGCTTCTTGAGCTTTAGCCTGTACGTCTCAACTCTCTTGCCGGACTCGGTCGTCAGCGACCTCTCGGCTTTCTTTTTCAGCCTACTGGAGTCTTTCTACACACTCCTCCAGCATAGTATTTGTAGTCTGGAGGTCTCGATGTAAAGCGCGATTGCTTGCATCAAGCCAACTACACTGGGCTGTAAGTGTCTTTACCTCGCCCTTGAGTGTTGCTATTTGCAACTGGGCCTTGTGGTGGTAAAGTAGAAACAGCCTACCAACTACCTCCTGGATAGTGGTTACCGTCCCTTGAGGATCGTGTGCATTATCTACCACGGCGGCCATTTCAGCATCACACCGAGATGGTGTGTAGCTGTTAAGCTCCTCCCTTTCTTCTCTAGAGACAAGGAGGAGGTCATCGACCCAGTTGGACAGTGAGGTTTCCTCACCTGACCTGGAAGCTTCAGCTCCGGATGCTGATGGGGACTGGCTACTCATATCTCCCTGGTTTGACAAGTGAGAGGGTGATGTCCAGTGGACCCCTATAGGAACTCTTTATGAGTTCACAATTCTGAAACTTAGCTGAGTTTTGAGGGTGGCGACTTACGACACCTGTTGCTCTGTGGAAAACACTGACACACCAGTCGTTATCCTGAGGAAAGAATGCACAGGGGGAACCACTTACCTGTCACTCACGAGCAACTGCTTTGTATTATTAACTGTTCCTTGAGCTGCTAATTTAGGTGAAATAATCACAGTATGACTATCAGCACGTCAGACTACTTTGTTAGTATCTAGTGACTGAATCTCTCAAACACAAACAGGAGTAATGAATTAGTACCAAACTAGCAACCACTAACACAACACTTGCAATGATTCACAACCACAACCGGCCTTGTGTCTTAGCAGTTTGAACTTCCTGTAGAAAAAGGAAGCCAAGAGGGGAAACCTTTGGCTACTCTACAATATTTAGTTATTTGCAAGAATATTGGAGGAAGCCAACAATTATCACGGCCTCACACAGGGCACCAATTATTATGTAGGTGCTAGTGGTTGTTTTAATCAGTTTTACTATCAGAAATAATCAATAATTAATTGTTATTAATTATGGAATAAACAAATAACAATTAAATAATTAAATAGTAATTAAATAGAATTTACCTCATTAAATTCTATTCTCAGGGCACCACTCTTTGAAAAGAGAAAAATGATAGCAAGTTACTGATTGAGTCTCATAAAACAAAATCTACCCTGTAGGTTGAGTATCTTAATTGTTAATCAAAATAATCATCAAAAAGGGGAAAAACTAGTTAAATTATTGCTATACAAATCTAATATTAATCTGGTTACAGTTAGTTTCTAACACCAATAAAATAATAGTACTCTGAGGTAACTTGGGAGTTCTTCATGTGGCAGAGGTTGGCTTCAACACAACATTCAAACAAAAACAAACAGGAGTACTTATTATAATATAACAAGATTTATTATAATCAAGCAGTAGTGAACACAGCCAATACTATCTGAATATAATCCAAAAATAAAATCAAGGAAATCCTAAACTAACAGTGAAGCTATATGCTAGTGCGTGTGTGTGTGTGTCCAGATGTGGTAACAAAGGAATCAAAATGGAGGATCAGGTTCAAAATGGAGGGTTAAATCCAAAATGGATCTGATACCACGTGAGGGTGGAAATGAGCGGACACACAAAGGAACTGACGAAACAGGCGGGACAATTTGGTTCACCAGCCTGAGTCGAACACAAACCGAGGCGCCGCTCACTCAGTGAATATCAGTGAGAGAGAGAGAATGAGAGCGAGAGAGAGAGGAAAAGTGCATGCAGTTTAATTAAGGGTAACCGCTCGTAACAGCGGGACTGAATTACTAGTTCAGATCACTCAACAAAACAAACGTAACCCCAAAAGAAACTAAAACAAATCTCCCAACTCGAAACAGTGAGCAGATTTTAACATACAAATATACACAAAACATCAGCATTTAGAATCAAAAATACGATTTAGTTTCACAAGAAAAATCACAGTTTCTAAACTAAATCTGCCCAGATATCAAGCCTTACTTGGGAAATCCTGTGTGATTTCAGTAGGGTTGTCTGTTGGAATTCCTGTTGCATTGAGCGGTCAGGAGAAACGGTCTGGATGGTCCCTTGTCTTACGCTCGTCAGCGAAAAGACGCGTCTCTGCTTTATTCTTCGGATCCAGCGATGGAGAAGAATGCAGAAAGTAGTCAACGTTGAATGAAAAAGAGGGAGAAGGGAAACTGGCCGCCTTTCCGTTTTTCATAATAAATTCACTGTTGCTTTACAGTGAAACTGAACCGGTTGATATAAGTATACTATAAGACTTGAACAAAGCTAAGTTAATCTTACTCTACCGTGGCCAAATGGTGAGGTTAGAAAAACGTGGTCTCTTTGTTCTCAGTCCAAAACGGAGGGAAAACTCCTTCAGTACGTGCACAGTATAGATGTCCCTTAACAGCCAGGCAGAGCTTAGTACAGAGAGGTCGAACTTCATCTGTCTGCTGGTTTTATTGACAAGATGACGTCATCGGTCGTAGGTCGCTTGAGACTGGGTCCATGGGCGGGACTTCGCATCCAGTTGTGAATTTGTGAAGGATCCTGAGAAACTGAGTTCAGTGTCTCTCCTTTGATCATAGAACAAAGGGCCATGCGGTCTCTGCTGCCATTTTGAGTGGGCCAAGGCCCTACATATATATATATATATATATATATATATACACACGTTTTAAAAAGGAAACACATTTTTGATATTCACTCACTCACACACACTTACACACACACTCACATACAGTCACTGTCACACACACACACACACACACACACACACACTATATACATGTTTTAAAAAGGAAACAAGAAACCTTTTTAACAAATTTTTGATATTCAGGTTAATTTCACTCATTCAATAATTAGTTAATTTTTACATTACTTATTTAATTTAACTTCTGTCAAAATGTAGTCATGGCACAAAACGCCCGGATATCTTACACATGATTTACACATGGTCGGGAGCAGATTTAGTACATTTAGTTCATACCAAGTAACACTTTGGAAATATGAAAACTTTCAAGATTCCAAGAATATACGTCAGTTTCACGAACGATTTACACACACACAAAAACATTTCTGCTCGTGTTTCATGAATGAGGCCCAAAGATTTTTTGTTACAACAAATGATTGTTAGTGTGTGAGATGATCTACTCACCCTCATAACAGACAAAGGGGTAATTGCGGCTTTGATCACCGTACCAGTCCTGATATTTCCCCCGCGGCTCATTGAGTGAGATCACTGTGCAGTTTTCAGTATTTCCTGCTAGGGCTTCACCAGATGCCCAGAATCTGAATGAGGATTCACTGTGATCTGACCACTCCCACGAGTCTCTGAACAGACCGATCCAGACATTATCATTTCCTGCCTGATTATTAATAATGTTCTGAATCGTCTGATTCTCATTCTGGTTCCTCACACTGACCAGATCTGTGTGTTTCTCTCTGCAGAAACTCTGAGCCTCTGTCCAGTTCATTTGTGTACTGTTAAAGATGTATTCTTTACTGCTGGCTGTATGAGAGAACGATTTTGATTAGTTAACAAATAATGTGTCCATGGACTTTTTTGTCATCAAGATTGTAGGTTTAAATCTGTATGAATGTATAACGTGAAAAGTGTATTTTCAGTCCAGTTTCAGTGTATTTTTTATCATCTTTTTGCTGTCACTACTTCATTTGAAATGGCCCCATGGTGTGATAAAGGAATTTTCAAAGAACAAATACCCAATGTAGTCTCTCAATTAATATGTG
The DNA here is from genome assembly GCF_019703515.2 of Myxocyprinus asiaticus. Lineage (NCBI taxonomy): Eukaryota > Metazoa > Chordata > Actinopteri > Cypriniformes > Catostomidae > Myxocyprinus > Myxocyprinus asiaticus. The sequence continues at coordinate 405,726 of NC_059344.1, forward strand.
CTCATAAAAAACTGCATTCACATTAATTAATTACTTAAAGCATATTTATCATGTCACACCGCAGGACATGTCAATTTTCTAAACCAGTGGATTAATGTTTTAAAACTGAACTGTTTATTGTCAGTGTTTTATCATTATAACAGATATAAATACTTCTGTATAATGTTCATTTGACACATTTCAGTTTGTTGTGATCAAACACAGCTGCGCTCACCATTATAGCAAATGAAAGAGTTTTTGTTTGTACAGTTATTGTTGTGCAATTCTCCATTCTTCATTACAACACAGTCACCAGCAGCATTTGATTGATCGTTTACCCATTTCTGATACAGTGAATCACTTCCTGTGTAGATCGCAGGGTCACCCAGAGACCACTTCCATGTTTTATTCTCTGTCTTGTGCAGTCCGATCCAGACACGCGGAACACTTTTATCATTCACAGACTTCATCAGTTCTTCAATGTCGTTCTTGTTGTTGATGGTGGCCAGATCTGTGTAATTCTCTCTGCAGAATCTCTGAGCTTCAGTCCAGCTGACTGTTTTATTCACAAAATGATACTGATGTGGAACACATGCAGAGAAACTGAAGACAGCTGAAAAGAGAAAATATGAAGACAAATTAACATGTGCTGGTGAAGTCACTTTGAAATGATAGCTTCCCAAGATACAGTTTAACTCAACTACAGTCGACTCTTTTACTGTAATAACAAGTAGTAGTTACACTACAGGTTTATAACAAAACATATATTAAAGCTATTTAAGAAGCACACAATATTAAAAAATGTTTAAAAAAGATAAAAACAGAGAAGATCTTTATTAGGGTGACTGCATGAAATATAATTTGAACAGATTAAATATACAATAAATGCAACCAATTCAAATTCATAAAACTAACTGATAGAAAACATACAGCTGAGCAACAGTCAAGCTACAGAAAATGTATTTAAGTTAGTAGTATCACTACATTTAATTACTTATGTTCCACCACTGTTAAAGAGACTATTTCACACTAATAGAAAAAGAAAAACACACACAAACTCACCTGTCAGAAGAAAAGTGATGAATACAACTCCCTCCATTTCTGAGATAAACAGACAATTAAAACTGAAATACCAAGACATACAGAATGAACAAAATCCACATTAATACACTTTTATCTATAAAAATACACTAGATCAAGAGAGACTGGGGTTAGTTGTCACATTTTTACTTCATCAAAATGTTAAAGACTATGTAAAAAATATCAAACCATTATGCTGGCCAACAAAAATTGCAATTAAAAAAATGCGTAAGATGTAAAACCAGAAACAACTTGAAATTAATGAAAAGATTTTTGTCTTAGGAACACAGTTGAAACTTTCAGTCAAATTCTCCCTTCATCATAATTGACTCTTGTGTGAATGTGTGCTTTTATTGTTATTTACCCAACAGCTACAGCAAAAATACGATTATATTGGAGTTTGAGTTAAGAGGACAGAATTACCTATGTGACAACTAGCCCTTGTTTCTTCTATAAATAAATAATAATTTCCCTCTAAATAAATAATAATGATCAATAACAAACAGAAAAGTTCTTCTTACCTTCAGTTTTCACCTGTTTCTGTCCTGATTCCAGCCGATAATGATGCTGATGTTGTTCTGTTCACACTGTGTGTCTCAATCATATTTGCATTTTTCCTCTAAATTGACGTATTATTCACAGATGTGTCATACAGAGAAAAATAATGAAGATTGTGTCTCTGTGTGTGTATGTGTTCACCCACCACCTGGAGACAGAAAGGCTCAGAGATAAACAAGAGACAGTCTGTGTGCTGTGTATGTTGATTTGATTAACAAATACAGTAAATATCAGATCAGCAAAGGAGAGTTTGTCAGTTTTGAGGAAATGGCAGAAAGTGGGACTTTATTTTATTTTTCGTTCCCTGGAGTTTTCATACCAGACCACAGTGATCACTGTGTTCAGATCTTCAGTCTGCAACATTAACCAAAACCAGAAGTGATTATTATTATTTTAATACCAATACTTGAATGGATTATGTTACTAAATCAGTTGCATGAAAACACTGTGAAATAGTCACACACATACATGTATACTCAACCCGTTTTCACTCCCAAGGAGTTGTGCGAGAGCCCAATACATCACTATATTATGGAAGGCCAAAACGTACATTATTATTCGGTTTTAGACACACACACACACACACACACACACACACACACACACAAAAAAAACACGTATATAACCCTGGTTCCCTGCATAGGGAACACATCAGTGATCATGTGGTCTGAAGCCCTTATACAGTCACACCAATTCATTGGCTGATGGCGCTGAAGCGATGCCCCCAAGGAGCTACATCATGGGGTCCTTATAAGCGCCCGTCTTCAGCGCCATCACTCAGATTTTCTGCAAGAGGCACGAGCCCATACAGCAACAAGTGAATATGTCTAGCTATGCAGTGTTCCCTTTTGTAGATCACTCAGCGCTGCATAATGACACATTGGGAATGATATATCATAGCACCATGCAAACAGTAGCTGCAAATTGTTTCAGCTCATGTGGCAAGCACATAGCAGCACAAAAGCGAACTTAAATAAATATGAACTATAATTTCACCCCTGTTCCAACAGAGAGAAAACATGGGAAGCAGGAGTGAAACCCTCGTCCAGATTATAAAATCTGACAAAAGTATGTGAAGAGGACCACCCTGTCAACATACAAATGTCCTCCAAGGACGTGCCTCTAGACAAAGCCCATGAGGATGCCACACTCCTTGTGTGCAAACCGCGTGCCTCATAAGCACTCCAAATTGCATCAACAAGTCAATGAGACAGCCTCTGCTAAGAAACCGACACACCTCTGTTGCGGCCACCAAAGCTTACAAACAGCTGTTCTGAATTACGGCACTGACTTGTGCTGTCGACATAAGCTTGCAAAGCCCTAATAGTGCACATCATGTGCAACCTTTCACTCTCATCTGGCTCAAATGGGGGAGGAGAGGAAATGCCTGTGCTTCGGTGTGTAAGGCAGAGTGCCAAGGTGTCTGCATTCAGAGGGAACAAGGAGGCTTTGCGAGAGCAGACACTATCACACAATTAACATCTCCACCTGAGATCACAAGCCCCACAGAGAGCATGAATGGAAAGTTCCTATCTCACCCATTCCCTCTCAACATATTTCTCTTCTCCCCCACTACCCCACTCTCATCCACTCCATTATCTCCCAAATTATTCTGAATGACTGCACAAAAATGTTATGTTCTTTGTGAATGCATGGGATTTTAACATTTAGGTTTAATATCATTCAGAATGTCTCAGTGTGAGTGGTACTATGGTCTCATCCCCACAGCAGTAGAAAATCTGGTAACACAGTTTAGGGAATTTAGAGAAATTATGTCACAGTTTTGAGATGTATCTTCATGAGGTTTTAAATGCAAATAGCGGGATTCCATTCAGTTATGAATTCCAATTGAATAGACTATTATTTATAATTTGTTTTTTTATGTTTACTTTGGTCTGGATATTTAAGGGGGTTTAGCAAACCGATCAAGTGGATTCTGTAGTGTGATTGAACACAACACCATGTCTTTTTATAAAAGTCAGGTATGCATCTCTTATTCATAAGTTGCATCTTTGAGCATTGGATGTTTTGTATTGATTATTTCTGAATTGGTTAATTATGTAATTGGCATGGTATGTATATTACCTGAATAATTATTTGTTAAATTTGGGTTTATACTGACTTGTTCTGAAATTATTGGCTTTAGTACATTATGTTAAGTCCATGTTGCCATAAATATGCGATTAGCATTAGTACACACTGATGGCCCAGCGTTAACAAAGCACTGGGCATGTTTCTGGAGCCTTAGCTTTCTGAATAAATATTTGACATTAATGAAGTGTATCTAGACTGAAAATATTAAATATAATAAGTATTTAGTATTGGTCACTCCCTCTGGCTGAGGATGGTTTAAATTTAATTAAGTGTATGCAGATCTAGGGGAACTAAACAACATTACTATTCCAGGGTTCAACACTAAGGATTTTTTCAACGGCCCAAGTCAGATTCAGTTTTTTATTTGCCCTGCCAAAATTTTCACTCAGATAAAAGTATGCAAGGAGCAACTTGTCTGAATAGTCTTAGTCAATTTCCTCTGGATAATGATCCAAAACTGACCAGTTTGTGAAACGATCACGTGTACCCATCCGGCACGTAGACTCAAGTCTATGAATCCGAATGAATGAGTTCAATTTAAAAGTAGGCCAACAGAACTGACTAGAATAATCAAGTATCCAAATCAAGATATAATCTCAAAGAATCATCAATAATAATTAGAATCTCTTTCTAATTTCGAGGTCTAATACAATTGGAGTCAGATCAAATTAATAATGGATTCATATTCGGTCTTAACTAAATCAAATAGTTTAACTATTTTTCTCTATAATTAACAAATCTAATTGTGAAACCCAAACTCTGTCTTCCACTATCAAGAAACTCACACTGCCTCCTCACTGTCACTGCCTGATTCAGTGGAGCTCTGTGAATAATTTCTCCAGTTTTTCAAAAACAAAACCGATTAAATTTGTGGCCTCTTTAACCCTTCTAAGGTTTCTAAGTATTCTGAATTTTCTCATATCCACCCGGTCACCCCTCTTACTGCCTTTTCCTCTTCAACTCTTCAACATGTCAACTCGACCCTTCTCCAACTTCTCTTTTTAAATGCTCTCTTCATGCTATCATTACACCAATCTCTCACCTGATTAATACTTTCTTGCCTCTGGTATTGTTCCATTAACATTAGAAACTGCTGCTGTCACCCCTTTAATTAAGAAACCTGATTCTGACCCTTCTGTACTACGGATTTACAGGCCTGTTTCCAACCTTTAATTTGTGCTTGAGAGCGTGGTTTCTTCCCAGTTGCAGGAACACTTAATTTCTAACAATCTCTTAGCAAAGAAATGGCTCTATTAAGGGTAGTAAACGACCTCCTCATCTCATCAGATACAGGTTAACTTTACATTCTACTTCCACTTGACCTTAGTTTTGCTTTCAACATTGTATGCCATAAAATCCTTCTCACTCATCTCTCAACTATAGGCATGTCCAGCACTGCTCATTTCTGGCTCAAATCTTATCTACAAGATAGACAGCAACAGACCAGTCCGAACCAAAGCTTAATTCTTCCTCCAGGCTTGGTGAGTTCGACAGATGGGCCCATGCAGCAAGCGGGCGAAGCCCAAGATACAAATAAACGTGAGTTAGCTTGCACGGCATTCGAGCGTGAGAACCCCTGCAACGGTTTGAACAGGAGAGCCCTTGAGTGCTTTAGGCGGGCCCGTCCTGCGTTGTGGGATGGGGGCTTCCGAACTGGCTGGGGTGGACCCCCTCCGAATGGTGGGGCCGGCATATTGGAAAAATAAGGATGAAGCAAACATCCCCCTGACCCCGGATGAGAACTTGTGACTAGTTAATCAGGGACTGATGGGCCTTCCTTAATATGAAGTCGGTTATTCCGAGATATGCGTTGGATGGCAAGTGGCCCCGTAATCATGTTTGGTGTTAGGGCAGGCCTTTGTGCGCTGCTATGGTTGTGGCACCGAAGCAAAAGGAATGGCTTAGGTTTAGTTTATCTGAGATGCCGGAATTGAGCAGGACAGATCTGATTGTGTCATTGTCTAGGATGTGGAGGTCCGAAATAGTGGGATGGGTTCTTAGGTCAAATTTTGTCATGGAAGATACGGAGAGGAGAGAAAAATCTAGAAATGGCAGATTGTAATTTATGTGGAAATCTTTTAAGCATTTCCAAGCTGTCCGATATGTTTGTAGGGTTTGGGGGAAAGTGGCTTGAAGAATGGAGTCCTTGGGGGCGTGGAGAAGAAATCTGCGAGGGTGATTTCTAGGAATTTCAGTTCTGAACAGGGAGGAACTGGGGTTGGTGTCAGGTTTGCTTCTAGGGCTGAGGTTCTGGATCTCTGAAGCAAAATGAGAAAGAATCAACAAAATGGTTTTTGAGCCTGGAATGTTTTCTGGATTAATTATGGTTAGCCGAAGAGAGATTTTGGATGAAGTTCGCTTGTGGAGGCAGCCTCACACAGGGAATGGATCTGGAGTAGGAGAGATTAAAATGGTAGAAGGGAGAGGGATAAAGTTAAAAGGGGAATGGGTCTAAAAGTTTGTAATCCAATGATTTGGGCAAAAGTAGAGAAAAGTGTCTGTAAAATAATGTGATAGATTAATTTTACCTGCTTGAAGCATTTGTCCTCGAGCAATAAACTGCTCCGGGTGTAAATTCTAAATAAGAGAACATATGAGCAGTCGTAGAGAGCTTTTTCCCATGTATACAGAGCCGAAGCAGCCAGTTTGCGGAAGCAACTTCACGCTATAAACTGCTTCGGCGGATGGAGCATAGAAAGAAAGACAGAGTAAAAATATAACACTTAACGTGGTAGCAGTCAATACTGTACCTTTTGTACATGTTTCTGTGTACTTGTTTAACTGATGTATTTACTCCTTTGCAAAGTGACCTTGAGTTTAAGCAAGGTGCTATATAAAATAAACGCATTATTATTAGTAGTAAGACGCTACAACCACACGCCTGAAAAGAAGAGTGTGCAGAAACCACCATTCCTATGGATACCGTCACTGGACCTTTGTCATGGCTCTTACTAGCGCAATCTAAATATAAATGTCCTTCTTAGATATTGTCACAAACCAGTCCACCTAATACACTTGAAATAATTTGTTTTTGCATCAGCATCCTGAATTGACATTTCACTGGAATGAAATTTAAAAGTTCCAAATACAGAATGGGGTGCAAGCCACCATTTTTTAAAAAAATATTTATATCAGGAAATAATGGTTGTAAAAATGCACTCTGTCTGAGAAGTAGGAATCTCTTCTATTGCTCCCTTCTGCAAGAGAAAATAAATCTCCTGAATCAAGAACAGGGCTTCCTGAACAGAAACTACTGCAGGATTTACCCCGTTGAATACAGGCTTGTGCCCATCTGAACTGAATGACAAAACCATGCTTTATCTTTCAAATGACCTTATTCGATACTATCTGTAACTGCTGCCAGGCTAATAGACAGGCAGTCAGTGGAATCAAAGTATAACAGGTTTCAAAGATACTCTTTAGGCCTAACAGCTAATTAAGGCTAGGTTCATCTCTAGGAGGATTTGAATGGAAACGGGCTCCATTGTCTAAAAATAATAATAATAAAAAATTTTAAAAAAAACAGCTAACAGCCAGCACAATTATTAAACAATGCAGCACTAAAAAAATACAAATAGAATAAAATGTCCCTCCCAAAGTTCCAGTCAAGTCTCATTAGAATAAATAAATAAATAAATATCCAATGTCCATTAGTGTTTAGGTTCCTTGGTCCATGTAATGAGGAAATGTCTCAATGTGTAGTTGTTTAAATGTAATTGTGTTAATGTTTGAAAAGGCCTATTCAGTATTTTTTTTTCGCTCTCTCTACCCGGGTAGTGTGTGTGTATTTTAAGATCTCAGCTTAGCTGCAAGGTGCAAAACTCTTCCATCCAATGGATTCAGGTTGAATCACGGGAAATTTTGTCTCACAGTTCAAGATTCTGGCTCACTATTCAAGTCTGGATCATGTACACACAAAAGGGCAATAAAAAAATTATAATAATTAAAAAAAACAATCTGCAAAAAATTATGCAAATCACAGTCAACATCTCATTGATTTCAGTGTCTATACACCATAAACAGCATATTTACACACAGTTTTACAGTATTAATGCAACATGTTTATATTGTATTAAAACTCATGAATTGTTCACATGTTCAAATGCTAACCCAGCACATTAAAATTAACCCTTGTGCAGTCTTAACATTCTGTATACTGCCCTTGTCCTAAGGGTCAAAAATGACCCACCTTCACCAAACCCCTAAAATAAAGCAGCTTAAATGAATTTTAAACCCCAAATCTATTTTGCATGAAGAAACAACCTGTCATTCATCACAAACTTTGTGAATATGTGGGTTTTACCTCTTCGCAGTGCAGAAAGACTCCATTTAATCAGTGGACACCACTCGTTTTTATTACAACACACCTGTCAGAATTGTTTTCTTTACAAAAGTAGAGGTTTATTATTATTATTATTATTAATAATAATAATAATATTATTGCTAAAGGTACTGCATAGGTGTAAACATTAATTGTTTAGCAAGAGAGAGCACTTGTGTAGCCTAAGAAAGTTACAGAAATGTGCAGAAAGTAGTTTTGAATGCATTTTATTGGAGGGAAACAATAACAGTCTTGAACTTTTTTGGCAACATAGTGGTATATTCTTATATACTGTACAGTGAGGAATTCAACAACAAAATACTAGTCTTCTCCCATTTTTCGAACCATTGCCCCCACCCACAAGGTGTATAAACAACAACAATAAATAAGAATAAAATAAGATAATAGATACAATATAAAAACGTGAAGAACATAAATAAATAAACTCTAATTAGCACATGTAGGACAGTATGCAAGTGTGTGCGCATGGACTTTGCAGATGTATTTCTCACATGTGCAGCACATAGTATTTGTTTTACAGTCTTTCTTTGAGGGGCAGAATTGGCATCTCCTCCTCTTGCCTGCCTGTCCTGTGATTTTTGGTTTCTTTGGGACAGGAATGATGATTGAGCATTTGAAGCAGTATGGGATTTCACACTGCTCCAGTGATCTATTGAAGATCTGTGTGAAGATGGGGGTCAGCTGGTAAGCACAGTATCTAAGACATGTGGGTGAAACACAATCTGGGCCTGAAGCTTTCCTAGTCTTTTGTTTCCTAAATACATGGCACACCTCCTCTTCACAGATCTTAAGTGCAGGTTGAGTAGCAGGAGGGGGGGAGGGGGGGTGCAGGAGGTTTTGGTGTTTGTGTGAAGTGAAGTGAAGTTCAGGGTATGTGGGGTGTGAGATTGGGCTTTTCATATCTACAGTAGATCTCATTCAGGTCGTCAGCCTGTTGTTGCTCCACCACAGGGTTGGGGGTAGGAGTTCTGTAATTCGTAAGTTGTTTCATGCCACTCCACACTGATGCAGGGTCGTTAGCTGAAAACTTGTTTTTCAGCTTCTCAAAGTATCTTCTTTTAGCCATTCTGATTTCCTTATTCAGTGTGTTCCTAGCCTGATTGTACAAGACTTTATCCCCACCTCTGTAAGAATCCTCTTTGGCCTGACAAAACTGCCTGAGATCTGCTGTAAACCATGGTTTGATATTGTTGTACATTAAATAAGTCCTAGTAGGAATGCACATATCCTCACAGAAACTGATATATGATGTAACAGTATCTGTGAGCTCATCCAGTTTGGTGGCTGCAGCCTCAGAAACACTCCAATAAGTGCAATCAAAGCAGGCTTGTAGTTCCAGCTCTGCTTCATTGGTCCATCTCTTTACAGTCTTTGCTACAGGTTTAGCAGATTTTAGTTTCTGTCTGTAGGTTGGAAGAAGATGAACCAGACAATGATCAGAGAGTCCCAAAGCTGCTCTAGGGACAGAGCGATATCCATCCTTTATTGTTGTGTAGCAATGATCCAATGTATTTCTGTCTCTGGTTGGGCATGTAATGTGCTGTCTGTATTTGGGCAGTTCATGTGTGAAATTTGCTTTGTTAAAATCCCCAAGAATAATAATGTCTTAGTCTGGGTATTGTTGTTCTGTGTCTGTGATTTGATGAGCCAACTGTTGCAGCGCAGCACTTTTTGCGTTTGCCGCGGTCTTCACACTCACCAGAATAAACAAGGAAAACTCCTGCATAGAACGAGTAGAACAGCTTACAGTTAATAAAGAGCACTTCCAAATTAGGACAGCACATCTTCTTTAATGTTGTTACATCTGTACACCAACTTTCATTGATGTAAAAGTATGCTCCACCACCTGTCATTTTCCCCATTAAATCTGTGGTGCGATCCGCTCTGAACAGCTGAAAGCCCAGCAGATGTAACGTGCTGTCCAGAATGGCTTCACTCAGCCAGGTTTCTGTGAAGCACAAGTCAGCAGAGTTTGAAAAGTCCTTGTTTGTATGGGTGAGGAGATGTAGTTCATCCGTTTTGTTAGGAAGAGAGTGGAGGTTCGCTAGATGAATGCTCGGCAGTGCTGTTTGAAAGCCACGCCAACGGAGCTTGACCAGCATGCCTGCTCGTCTTCCTCGCATGCGTCTCTTGAACAGCAGAGCTGCGCCTTCAAAAAAAAAATGTCCAGCAAAGTGTCCGAATATTCAAAAACTGGGAAAAGTTTGTTTGGTATTTGCTGCCAAATGTTCAGCAGTTCATCCCTGGTAAAACTGACAGGAAAAAGATTACTAAACACAGGACAAACAAACCAAAACAACAAAAGAATAGGAGTGCTCCACACCAATGCGGCATCATGAATTATGAATTCATCGACCGTCCTGGGTTTAAACATGAGATAAATCTGGAGGAGATTCTCAAGGAAAGTGTATGAGTGGAGGCGATTTTTGTGTTTTTTAGCATTACTGAAAAGTCACCGCAATCTAAAAGGCATTGTGGTTCATTGGTGGGGTAGAGAGAGAGGAGAGCAGAAAGGTCTATATCTGCACCTGACAAAATCTGGGTCCAGAGATAACTGGACACTTGTGGAGGCTCCATGGCTGCGGCATTTAGGGGAATAGCTAGGGGCGTAGCTGTATGGAGGGTGAAAGTAGGAGGGCGGGCTGGTTGAGGCCCAGCAAGAAGGAGTGGGGGCGGAGCCGGCTCTGAAGGTGGAGGCATCCTCACGCCTAGGCGGCTCTGAAGGCAGGATAGAGTGAGGGGGTAGGAGCTGGTAAAGGTAAACATTGGGCTGGAACATTTGTCGTTAGTGGAGGCAGCCTTGTGCTCGATTCCACTCCAAAAGCCCAAGGGTAGGACGGGGGAGAGAGCTGAGGAAGGCTGGTTGAGGAGAAGGATTTAAAGCCTCTGTGGTTGGTGATATTTCGAGTGGTGGTAGCGGTGGTTGGGAGCGAAGTCTTTTGCGGGATGGAAATTTGGTGTGGGAGAAATGGCCTGTCCCTGAGACCCCGGAGGGTTGTGTGCGATCGAGGTGTTTGTGAGACGGAGTGTCACGTCTAGAGGAACTGGTAGAAGGTAAGGATTTGGCTATCACGTTTTCAGGGGTTTTAGAGGTAGAAGGAATGTCATGTTGGGAAGAGACGTATAAATCATTTAATTGGATTTTGCTTAGCCTGCGAGAAAAGTGGATGTTAGAAGTGGCTGGAGCTTGGCGAAGTTTATTAACTGTCCATTTTGAAATGACAGGTATAGTTGGGTGGTCAGCAGAGGTTGAAGGTCTGAGTGATCTGGACGGCGGAGGAAAGGGCTGATTCCTACGTCTTGGAGTGCGGGTTGCTGAGCGAGAAGCTCTGCGTCCTCGGCTTGGAGCAGCCAGATTGATAATAGTGTTGGACAGAGAAGTGTCTTTGCCAGAATCGGATGGCTGCAATGAAGCATAGATGGGAGAGCTGAAGAGTTCCTCATCGGAGGGAAAGAGATCCAGTTCAGACATCTTGCTGGCTTGAGGGTGGGACACATTTGTCAGGAGAGTTGTCACAGGAAGCAGGTAAGCAGCGGCTTATATACTTCTGCTCGTTGGTTGTGATTTGTCAGATTAAAATTAACATGCTCCTCCTGAACCTCTGTTAATTAACTCCATACTGTGGCAAATTCTCCAAGAAGCTTGGAATATCCTAGCTACCAACAACCAGAAAAAACTATGTCCAGGTATACCTAGGAGAATTGGTGCTGTTTTAAATGCAAAGGTGGTCACACCGAATATTGATTTAGCTTTTTTATGTTTACTGGGCTTTGTATGACATTAAGTGATAAATGAAAACTATTTATGTCATTATTTTTGAAGACATCCTCATTATGCAACATTTTTCACAAGTGCCTAAAACTTTTGCACAGTACTGTACATCTTAAAACTGTGACATCATTTCTCTAAATTCCCTAAACTGTGTTACCAGATTTTTTACTGCTGTGGGGATGAGACCAGAGTACCACTCACACTGAGACATTTGGGATGACATTAAACATAAATGTTAAAATCCCCTGCATTCACAAAGAACATTGTATTTTTTTGCAGTCATTCAGGGTAGTGGGGAAGAAGAGACATATGTTGAGAGGGAATGGGTGAGATAGGAACTTTCCATTCATGCTGTCTGTTCCCCAGGGAGTTCTGCCCTCTGAATGCAGACACCTTTGCACCCTGCCTTACACACCGAAGCACAGGTGTTTTCTCTCCTCCCCCATTTGAGTCAGATGAGAGTGAAAGGCTGCATATTATGTGCACTGTTAGGGCTTTGCAAGTTTATGTCGACAGCACAAGTCAGTGCATAAGTCAGAACAGCTGTTTGTATGCTTTGGTGGCCGCAACAGAGGCTGTCTCATTGGCTTGTTGATGCAATTTTAAATGCTTATGAGGCACATAGTTTGCCTTCGAATTTGGGTATTCTAGCTCATTCTACAAGGAGTGTGGCATCCTAGTGGGCTTTGGCTAGAGGCACGTCCTTGGAGGACATTTGTATGTTGACAGGGTGGTCCTCTCCACATACTTTTGTCAGATTCTATAATCTGGACAAGGGTTTCACTCCTGCTTCCTATGTTCTCTCTGTTGGAACTGGGAAATTATAGTTCGTATTTATTTAAGCTCACTTGTGTGCTGCTACGTGCTTGCCACATGACCTGAAACAATTTGCAGCGACTGTTCGCATGGCGCTATTGTATTTCGTTCCCAATGCTTATAAGGACCCCATGATGTAGCTCCTTAAGGGCATTGCTTCAGTGCCATCAGCCAATGAATTGGTGTGATTTTATAATGGCTTCAGACCCCACGATCACTGTTGTGTTCCAAATTTGATACTATGCAGCATCTCGTTCCTACACAGGAAACGTCCTGGTTACTTGCGTAACCTCCATTCCCTGATGGAGGGAACGAGACATTGTGTCGATGTAGTGACACTAGGGGTCTCTCTTGGGAGCCCAAAACACCTCTGGTCTTTGATAAAAGGCCAATGAAAATTGTCGAGTGGTTAAGGATAAAAGGAGCTGGTATGCAACCACTCATTCAGGTTTTGTGCTGAGGAACCGAGACAAGGTCCCGGCCATTTCAGCAGGTAGTCCAGCATTGTGGCAGGAGGGACACAACGTCTCGTTCCCTCCATCAGGGAACGGAGGTTATGCAAGTAACCAGGACGTTCCCTATCTGTCACTCACTCGACGTTGTGTCGATGTAGTGACACTAGGGGTCCCTATACGAAACGCCACAACTGGCTGAACTGTGTTACATGAACTGGCGGTGTGTGACAGGCAGACCACTGTGTGCCTCGTAGCCAGTGCACCAGGCCGACACATAACCTCCCCCAATGCTGTTATGAGTGTCGAACGGCCCTTCGGGGACAAGTCGACTGCCCAAAAGATAGAGATAGGCTAGCCCAGTTGTGGCCTCTTATCCTCTTTTTTTTCCTCTCCCCGAAAAAAGAGTTAACCGACTGGGGCCACCAGGTCTACGTTGGGGGGGTGTCCCTCCCAAGGGGAAGACACAGCGGAGACCACACCCCGCCCAGAGGGAGAGGGGTTATTTTGAGTGGAAATACGTCACATGGTCTTGCCGAGCTTTGTTGGAAGTATGTCATGTGGAGAAGTCCCATGGTAGGTCCTACCCTACGGGGGAGGAGTTTCTACAAACATGGTGACTAGGGCAGAGGGGCCTCTGCCCAAGGAAGATGCAGTTTACCAACAGGGAAACAAATTAGCAGAAGATATACGTTGCATGGGGTTACCTATAGGGAACCAACACATGCGGAGCACCTACCCCAGTACAGGGCTTAGTTAGCACATGTACTGAGCCGGCAGCGATTTTTTTCTGCAAACTCGTCTGCCACAGGGCTCAGAGGAAATCATCCAGGGAACACAGTTTGTGAACACTACTGGGAGTCAACAGCACACATCTTCAGCTCAGGGGAGGTGAAAGGCACTATGCGCAAGCGATACACCCAGCCAGCTGTCCCGGACTTACCTGCTTGTGCCTGCCACTACACGGGACGAAACCTTAGGCACATAGACCGAACTCCAGGCACATTTCACTGACAGAGAATGCTTACAGGTCTCATACCCTCTTGATGGAAGTGAGCGCAGTCAGGAGGGCAGTCTTGAAAGAGAATGCCTTAAGCTCAGCTGACTGCAAGGGCTCAAAGGGGACTCTCTGTAAACCCTGAAGAACTACAGAGAGGTCCCATGAGGGAATGAGGTGCGGTCTGAAGGGATTCAACCTCCTGACGCCTCTCAGGAACCTGATTATCCGGTCGTGCTTCCCTAAGGACTTCCCGTCCACTGTGTCGTGGTGTGCCACTATAGCGGCTACATACACCTTCAAGGTGGAGGGGGACAGCCGCCCTTCCAACCTCTCCTGCAGGAAGGAAAGCACCGATCTGACTGCATATCTCTGGGGGTCTTCGTGTCGGGAAGAACACCACTTAGCAAACAGACATCACTTCAAGGCATACAGGTGCCTCGTAGAGGGGGCCCTAGCCTGAGTGATTGTGTCTACCACCGCGGGTGGTAGGCCACTTAAGTCTTCCACGTCCCGTCCAGGGGCCAGACATGGAGATTCCAGAGGACTGGTCACAGGTGCCAGATGGTGCCCCGTCCCTGAGAAAGAAGGTCCTTCCTCAGGGGAATTTGCCGGGGGGAAATTGTCTGGGTGGGCCAGTAGGGTGCTACCAGGATGACCTGCTCCCTGTCCTCCCTGACCTTGCACGGGGTCTGTGCAAGTAGTCTCACTGGGGGAAATGCATATTTGCGAAGTCCAGGGAGCCAGCTGTGTGCCAGCGTGTCTATACCGAGAGGTGCCTCGGTCAGGGCGTACCAGAGCGGGCAGTGGGAAGATTCTTTGGAAGTGAACAGGTCTACCTGTGCCTGCCCGAATTGACTCCAAATTAGCTGGACCACCTGAGGGTGGAGTCTCCACTCTCCCCTGAGGGTAACCTGCCATGACAGTGCGTCCGCTGCAGTGTTGAGGTCGCCCGGGATGTGAGTGGCTCGCAGCGACTTGAGGTGCTGCTGACTCCAGAGGAGGAGACGGCGGGCGAATTGTGACATACAACGGGAGCATAGACTGCCTTGACAGTTGATATATGCTACCGTTGCCGTGTTGTCTGTCCGAACTAACACATGCTTGCCCTGGTTCAACGGCCAAAACCTCCGCAGGGCGAGCAGAATTGCAACTTGAGGCAGTTAATGTTCTAACATAGCTGCGGGCCTGTCCAGGAGCCAGCGGCTGCGTGCCCATTGCATACAGTGCCCCAGCATGTTTTGGAGGCATCTGTCATAACCACGACGTGCCTGGAGACCTGCTCTAGGGGAATGCCTGCCCATAGAAATGTGAGGTCGGTCCAAGGGCTGAAGAGGCGGTGACAGACCAGTGTGATGGCCATGCGACGTGTCCCACGGTGCCATGCCCATCTCGGGACTAGAGTCTGGAGCCAGTGCTGTAGCGGTCTCATATGCATCAACCCGAGCGGAGTGGCCACAGCTGAGGATGCCATATGCCCCAGGAGCCTCTGAAACAGTTTCAGTGGAACTGCTGTCTTCTGTCTGAACACCTTCAAACAGGTCATCACCGACTGTGCTTGTTCATGAGGCGCGCCGTCAACGAGAGTGAGTCCAACTCCAAGCCGAGAAAAGAGAGCTCCGGGAGGAACTTGCCCTTTCCCCAGTTGACCCGAAGCCCTAGTCAGCTGAGGTGCGAGAGCACCAGGTCCCTGTGTGCACACAACACTTTCCGTGAGCTAGGATTAGCCAATTGTCGAGATAGTTGAGGATGTGAATGC
The DNA here is from genome assembly GCF_019703515.2 of Myxocyprinus asiaticus. Classification (NCBI taxonomy): domain Eukaryota; kingdom Metazoa; phylum Chordata; class Actinopteri; order Cypriniformes; family Catostomidae; genus Myxocyprinus; species Myxocyprinus asiaticus. Next base: position 421,575 of record NC_059344.1, read on the forward strand.
CCACTTCCCTTAACAGGGCAAGGGCTGCCTCTGCGACCTTTGTGAAGACACAAGGGGACAAGGACAGGCCGAAAGGGAGGACCTTGTACTGATATGCCTGACCTTCAAATGCAAACTGCAGGGAGGATCTGTGTCAAGGTAAAATCGAGATGTGGAAGTACGGTCTACCACCACGAACCAATCTTGATGCCAGACACTCACTGGAATGTGAGTCTGTGTAAAGCCTGGTTCAGTACTCGCAGGTCCAAGACTGGCCGCAACCCACCGCCTTTCTTCGGTATAATGAAGTAGGGGCTGTAAAACCCCTTCTTCATCTCGGCCGGAGGGACAGGCTCTATTGCACCTTTCCTTAGGAGGGTAGCAATCTCCACGTGCAAGGTAGTGGCGTTCTCGCCCTTCACCTTGGTGAAATGGATGCCACTGAACCTGGGCGTATGCCTGGCGAACTGAATCGCGTAGCCGAGTCGGATGGTCTGGACGGCCCGGACCAGCCATCGCGACAGGTTGGAAAGCGCAAGCCACGTGTCCAAGCTCCGGGCGAGGGGGACCAAGGGGACAATCTCGTTGGACGTACCGGCGGGTGGGGCCTCGCGGCGGGGCGGAGCCCGAGGTGCCATGCCGTGTCGTGGCCGTGCTGAGTTCAGAGACATCGAAGCACTTACCTGGCTCCTTGTGACCACCCCTGGAACAGCCTGGGACGGGGGAGAAAAGGCCTGTCCTTGTGACCTGTGGAGACTGTCACATCAGGGGCGGATTTGTGCCACAGCTGGGCACGCATGGGCGGGGAGACCGCCGCTAGAGCGCTAAACCTGCCAAAATGGAATGGTGGATGGTGGTCGTGATGACGGCCGTGCACACCGGGTATGTGACCCAGGGAACAAGGAAACCACTCTTTCGTTGAACTCTTGGGTACCGCAGCCACTTGGGCATGCGGTGAAATTAAATGAAAAGGCAACAAAAGATTCTCCTCCCGGCCCTCCACCGGGAGATGGAGTGGTCTGCTTACCGGCTCCAGAGCAGTGGATTTCGTCGTCCCTGGGTCGCCCGTCTCAGGGGCGCTTCTAAGCCTTTCACAGGTTCTTGGCGGCTGGCCGTGAGATGGGTGGCGTCTGCTTCCTGCATTGGGCTCCAGGGCCGGGCCACAGGGGCGGGCTGCAGCGGAGCCGATGCAGTCATCGCAGGGGGACGCCCTTGGCGACAAGCAGGTGGGGTGCGGGATCTTGAGCCGCACCGGGGTAGGATGTGCGGGATAGCTTCCATCTGCTGCTTCACTGCCGAGAACTGCTGGGCAAAGTCCTCGACGGTGTCACCGAACAGGCCAACCTCTCCCATCTTGACCAGTTTGAGCCAAAGGTGATGCTCCTGGACCATCAAGGTGGACATCGCCCACCCGAAAGATCGGGACCGGGCAGTAAAAGGTGCCTCCCATGACCTTGTCAGCTCCTTGTGCACTTCCGGGAAGAAAGGAACTGGGGCGGGGCGTGGAGTGGCTGTGAGCAGCGCCGTGAGCCCAGGAACCAGTCATCGAGCCGCAAGGGTTCGGGGGAGAGAGGATTCCACTCTAGCCCGACACTCGCGGCTGCCCGGGAAAGCATGTCCGTCATTTCCGCGTCAGCCTGTGACTGGGCGACCATACCCGAGGGGGGGAGCCCAGCTGAGGCTTCCGCGTCCGACCGATGAGCCCGCTCTCCGATGCTGCGCTCGAGAGCTCATCACCTTCGCGGGCTCCGAACAAGAGGTCGAACTCGCCGTGAGACGAGCCGGCGGACTCATCTGGAAGCCCGATCGGGGCAGACGAGCGTGCTGGGGAATGGGAGATCCGTGTGGGGATACATGGCGGAGGTGGTCCCATTGGGGTCCCCATATCGCCCCCAGTGCTAGCTGCGCTGGCCTCATACCCGTAGGTAGAAGGACCGAGGCAGGGAGCCGCTGGGGTGGCTTGCTTTCTTATGAAGGCACATTGCCATGGTCATGTTCTCGCAATGAGTACATGATCCATCCATGAATGCTGGGTAGCACCCAGAAACGAAAGACAGCGATCGTGACCATCAGAAGGTGAGAGATAACGACCACAACCAGGAATAACACACAAACAGAAAGGCATCTTTAAAAAGACGTGTCTTTAAAAAGACATTCCGTGCGTGCCGCTCTTTTAGAGAAATATACTCTTTTTTAGAATATACTCTTTTATTTCTGCCGAAGCGCCCAGGGGTGTTCTCTGTAGTGCACCAGTGCAGAGGAGGGAGAAGCCGCTGAAATGCGGCATCAGATCCAGCAGAGGTGAATGAACAGTTGTGGAATTCAGCTCAGTGGACATTGACCGTTCGGCTCCGAAGAGAAAATCTGAATGAGTGGTTGCATACCAGCTCCTTTCATACCCGAATGTTCGGGGGAGTGGTATGCAAATACCACTCGCCAATTTTCATGGGCCTTTTATCAAAGACTAGAGGTGTTCGGGCTCCCAAGAGTGACCCCTAGTGTCACTACATCGACATAACATCGAGTGAGTGACAGATAGGGAACCAGGATTACATACGTAACCAAGGTGTTTTTTTTGGGGGGGAGGGGGGGGTCTAAAATAGATGAATAATGTATGTTTTGGCCTTCCATAATATAGTGACTTATGGGGGTCTCGCAAAACACCTTGGGAGTGAAAACAGGTTGAGTATACATGTACTGTATGTGTGTGACTACTTCACATCTAAGTGTTTTCAAACAACTGATTTAGTAACATAATCCATTCAAGTATTGGTATTAAAATAATAATAATCACTTCTGGTTTTGGTTAACGTTGCAGACTGAAGATCTGAACACAGTGATCATTGTGGTGTAGGGCTTTACTGGTTGTTTAGATCAGTGTTACTATCAGAAATAATTAGTAATTATTTCTGTAGTTATTAATTAATATTTAAATTAATTAATTGGATCTAACTCATTAAAACCTCATATGGGGCTCCAGTAAATGTAGTGTGCTAAGTTTAGGAGCAAGTTTGGTTATTAGCAATAATTAATAATTATCAAAGATAGTTATTAATTATTAAAATCAATAGAACATTGATGAGAATGAATGTTAGCTTTTTTAAATCCTTTAAATCAACAGTTATCAAAGATAATCATTAATTGTTAACATCGATGAAACATTAATTAAAATTAATACTAGCTTACTGATCATTCAAATTCAACAATCGTCAAAGATAATTATCAATTATCAAAAATCAATAGAATATTAGTAAGGATTAACATTGACGGGGCACCACCCTGGAATTAGGGACTAATAACCAGATATTAAAACAGTCTCAACATTAGATTGTTTTCTTAGGAAAATCGACATCCGAAGAATATCGATTTTCGGGAAAAAAACAATGAATGAAGGTTTGAATCCGAGCACTGACATCCCGTCAGCATGACACAGGTGTATGCAAAACACACCAAAACACTTCTCTTTGTTCAAAGTTTATTTATGCAGTAATATCAATTAATAATTAATACAATGCAGTCAATAAACTTCCGACTTACAACTACAAACTAAACAGTGATATGATTACATATGGAAATCAAAATAATCCTATAACACATAAGGTGTGTGTGTGTGTGTGTGTGTGTGTGTGTGTGTGTGATTAGTAAGAGAGAGAGAGAGATGATTAAGTGACAGCCCTAAAGCCGATTTCACGATCGTTGGAGAGAAAGCAGCTGTGTTCATCACTCAGAGATGCGGTGGACGGCTCGTAAAAGTCCCGCGTTATTTGACTCTTTAATGGATGAACTCAGTTGCTGTCTCACCCGCGATGGCGAAACTGCACAACAGTCCAATTTGGTTGGACCACAATACAACAAAACAAATTTGTGATAATTAATACCCTGAGTATTAATAATGAGCGGACATGGCGGTCCGTAAACTGTACAAGCAAAAACCTTGAAACACAAGAATAACACACTATAATATTCTATCTCTGCCCAGACGTAAACCTCTTACTTGAATCGCATGAGGACACAGGTAGAATGTGTTTTCCTCCGTCCTTTAACTCTGACCCGGTTCCTTGAGGCTCGGGTGATGACAGGAGGCCGTTTCCTCGCTCTGTCGGCGGGCGGTACGGCTGTAGATTGTTGGCGGCCGGTACGGCTGTTGATTCTCGGCGGGCTGGCGGAGAACTCAGAAATGTCGACTTGATTGAAGATGAAAGAGAAATCTTTAATCTCTTCACTTCTATAGGCAAACGGATGAAGATGCGAATTGCTCGGCGGTCTCCTTCGGATCCGTTAGAGTGTTTGGTTGAACACAGAGTAATCTCAATTTGTCCAGCGAGATGGAGATTGTATGGCTACAGTTTCAAGTCAGACATTACTTCCTTGTGCCACGAGGTTGCACCTGAGAGCAGCAAAAAGCTATGTCTATATTTGGTGAACAAAGTTGCTGGAAGTGAATTCTGGAAGCATTTCAGAGGTATTTCAACTCCTGATGATGTCATGTTTGAGGGACGTTCTGTTGTGTGCCTCATCCAATAGGAGTTGAGAGTTCGATCCTTTAGTGAGCAAGGCTTCATGGGATTTGTAGTCTGTTTTGGACTCCCTTTGTTTGATTTTGGTGCGATTTTTATCAGTATAATTTACGACTTGGAAGGTGGGGGCTTGAGTTAGGTTTTAACGACTGTATTAGGCCTGCCTTTGTCTTCTATCTGAATACATGAGGCCCAACAGTGGTCTGGTATGAAAACTCCAGGGAACGAAAAATAAAATAAAGTCCCACTTTCTGCCATTTCCTCAAAATTGACAAACTCTCCTCTGCTGATCTGATATTTACTGTATTTGTTAATCAAATCAACATACACAGCACACAGACTGTCTCTTGTTTATCTCTGAGCCTTTCTGTCTCCAGGTGGTGGGTGAACACATACACACACAGAGACACAATCTTCATTATTTTTCTCTGTATGACACATGGGTACACGTGATCGTTTCACAAACTGGTCAGTTTTGGATCATTATCCAGAGGAAATTGACTAAGACTATTCAGACAAGTCGCTCCTTGCATACTTTTATCTGAGTGAAAATTTTGGCAGGGCAAATAAAAAACTGAATCTGACTTGGGCCGTTGAAAAAATCCTTAGTGTTGAACCCTGGAATAGTAATGTTGTTTAGTTCCCCTAGATCTGCATACACTTAATTAAATTTAAACCATCCTCAGCCAGAGGGAGTGACCAATACTAAATACTTATTATATTTAATATTTTCAGTCTAGATACACTTCATTAATGTCAAATATTTATTCAGAAAGCTAAGGCTCCAGAAACATGCCCAGTGCTTTGTTAACGCTGGGCCATCAGTGTGTACTAATGCTAATCGCATATTTATGGCAACATGGACTTAACATAATGTACTAAAGCCAATAATTTCAGAACAAGTCAGTATAAACCCAAATTTAACAAATAATTATTCAGGTAATATACATACCATGCCAATTACATAATTAACCAATTCAGAAATAATCAATACAAAACATCCAATGCTCAAAGATGCAACTTATGAATAAGAGATGCATACCTGACTTTTATAATAAGACATGGTGTTGTGTTCAATCACACTACAGAATCCACTTGATCGGTTTGCTAAACCCCCTTAAATATCCAGACCAAAGTAAACATAAAAAAACAAATTATAAATAATAGTCTATTCAATTGGAATTCATAACTGAATGGAATCCCGCTATTTGCATTTAAAACCCCATGAAGATACATCTCAAAACTGTGACATAATTTCTCTAAATTCCCTAAACTGTGTTACCAGATTTTCTACTGCTGTGGGGATGAGACCATAGTACCACTCACACTGAGACATTCTGAATGATATTAAACCTAAATGTTAAAATCCCATGCATTCACAAAGAACATAACATTTTTGTGCAGTCATTCAGAGTAATTTGGGAGATAATGGAGTGGATGAGAGTGGGGTAGTGGGGGAGAAGAGAAATATGTTGAGAGGGAATGGGTGAGATAGGAACTTTCCATTCATGCTCTCTGTGGGGCTTGTGATCTCAGGTGGAGATGTTAATTGTGTGATAGTGTCTGCTCTCGCAAAGCCTCCTTGTTCCCTCTGAATGCAGATACCTTGGCACTCTGCCTTACACACCGAAGCACAGGCATTTCCTCTCCTCCCCCATTTGAGCCAGATGAGAGTGAAAGGTTGCACATGATGTGCACTATTAGGGCTTTGCAAGCTTATGTCGACAGCACAAGTCAGTGCCGTAATTCAGAACAGCTGTTTGTAAGCTTTGGTGGCCGCAACAGAGGTGTGTCGGTTTCTTAGCAGAGGCTGTCTCATTGACTTGTTGATGCAATTTGGAGTGCTTATGAGGCACGCGGTTTGCACACAAGGAGTGTGGCATCCTCATGGGCTTTGTCTAGAGGCACGTCCTTGGAGGACATTTGTATGTTGACAGGGTGGTCCTCTTCACATACTTTTGTCAGATTTTATAATCTGGACGAGGGTTTCACTCCTGCTTCCCATGTTTTCTCTCTGTTGGAACAGGGGTGAAATTATAGTTCATATTTATTTAAGTTCGCTTTTGTGCTGCTATGTGCTTGCCACATGAGCTGAAACAATTTGCAGCTACTGTTTGCATGGTGCTATGATATATCATTCCCAATGTGTCATTATGCAGCGCTGAGTGATCTACAAAAGGGAACACTGCATAGCTAGACATACTCACTTGTTGCTGTACGGGCTCGTGCCTCTTGCAGAAAATCTGAGTGATGGCGCTGAAGACGGGCGCTTATAAGGACCCCATGATGTAGCTCCTTGGGGGCATCGCTTCAGCGCCATCAGCCAATGAATTGGTGTGACTGTATAAGGGCTTCAGACCACATGATCACTGATGTGTTCCCTATGCAGGGAACCAGGGTTATATACGTGTTTTTTTTGTGTGTGTGTGTGTGTGTGTGTGTCTAAAACCGAATAATAATGTACGTTTTGGCCTTCCATAATATAGTGATGTATTGGGCTCTCGCACAACTCCTTGGGAGTGAAAACGGGTTGAGTATACATGTATGTGTGTGACTATTTCACAGTGTTTTCATGCAACTGATTTAGTAACATAATCCATTCAAGTATTGGTATTAAAATAATAATAATCACTTCTGGTTTTGGTTAATGTTGCAGACTGAAGATCTGAACACAGTGATCACTGTGGTCTGGTATGAAAACTCCAGGGAACGAAAAATAAAATAAAGTCCCACTTTCTGCCATTTCCTCAAAACTGACAAACTCTCATTTGCTGATCTGATATTTACTGTATTTGTTAATCAAATCAACATACACAGCACACAGACTGTCTCTTGTTTATCTCTGAGCCTTTCTGTCTCCAGGTGGTGGGTGAACACATACACACACAGAGACACAATCTTCATTATTTTTCTCTGTATGACACATCTGTAAATAATACATCAATTTAGAGGAAAAATGCAAATATGATTGAGACACACAGTGTGAACAGAACAACATCAGCATCATTATCGGCTGGAATCAGGACAGAAACAGGTGAAAACTGAAGGTAAGAAGAACTTTTCTGTTTTTTATTGATCATTATTATTTATTTAGAGGGAAATTATTATTTATTTATAGAAGAAACAAGGGCTAGTTGTCACATGGGGAAGTTGTCACAAAGCCTACAGTGGTGTGAAAAAGTGTTTGCCCCCTTCCAGATTTCTTATTTTTTTGCATGTTTGTTACACTTAAATGTTTCAGATCATCAAACAAGTTTAAATATTAGTCAAAGATAACACAAGTAAACACAAAATGCAGTTTTTAAATGAAGGTTGTTATTATTAAGGGAAAACAAAATCCAAACCTACATGGCCCTGTGTGAAAAATAACTGGTTGGGCCACCCTTAGCAGCAACAACTGCAATCAAGCGTTTGCGATAACTTGCAATGAGTCTTTTACAGCGCTGTGGAGGAATTTTGGCCCACTCATCTTTGCAGAATTGTTGTAATTCAGCCACATTGGAGGGTGTTCGTGCATGAACTGCCTTTTTAAGGTCATGCCACAGCATCTCAATAGGATTCAGGTCAGGACTTTGACTAGGCCACTCCAAAGTCTTCATTTTGTTTTTCTTCAGCCATTCAGAGGTGGACTTGCTGGTGTGTTTTGGATCATTGTCCTGCTGCAGAACCCAAGTTCGCTTCAGCTTGAGGTCACGAACAGATGGCCGGACATTCTCCTTCAGGATTTTTGGTAGACAGCAGAATTCATGGTTCCATTTATCACAGCAAGTCTTCCAGGTCCTGAAGCAGCAAAACAGCCCCAGACCATCACACTACCACCACCATATTTTACTGTTGGTATGATGTTCTTTTTCTGAAATACGGTGTTACTTTTACGCCAGATGTAATGGGACACACACCTTCCAAAAAGTTCAACTTTTGTCTCGTCAGTCCACAGAGTATTTTCCCAAAAGTCTTGGGGATCATCAAGATGTTTTCTGGCAAAAATGAGACGAGCCTTAATGTTCTTTTTGCTCAGCAGTGGTTTTCGTCTTGGAACTCTGCCATGCAGGCCATTTTTGCCCAGTCTCTTTCTTATGGTGGAGTCATGAACACTGACCTTAACTGAGGCAAGTGAGGCCTGCAGTTCTTTGGATGTTGTTGTGGGGTCTTTTGTGACCTCTTGGATGAGTCGTCGCTGTGCTCTTGGGGTAATTTTGGTCGGCCGGCCACTCCTGGGAAGGTTCACCACTGTTCCATGTTTTCGCCATTTGTGGATAATGGCTCTCACTGTGGTTCTCTGGAGTCCCAAAGCTTTAGAAATGGCTTTATAACCTTTTCCAGACTGATAGATCTCAATTACTTTCTTTCTCATTTGTTCCTGAATTTCTTTGGATCTCGGCATGATGTCTAGCTTTTGAAGATCTTTTGGTCTACTTCACTTTGTCAGGCAGGTCCTATTTAAGTGATTTCTTGATTGAGAACAGGTGTGGCAGTAATCAGGCCTGGGTGTGGCTAGAGAAATTGAACTCAGGTGTGATAAACCACAGTTATGTTTTAACAGGTGGGGCAAACACTTTTTCCACACAGGGCCATGTAGGTTTGGATTTTGTTTTCCCTTAATAATAACAACCTTCACTTAAAAACTGCATTTTGTGTTTACTTGTGTTATCTTTGACTAATATTTAAACTTGTTTGATGATCTGAAACATTTAAGTGTGACAAACATGCAAAAAAATAAGAAATCAGGAAGGGGGCAAACACTTTTTCACACCACTGTATATCTGAAGAATCATGTTTTGAGTCAGAAGTCCCATTACACAAATGTGTTTTCTCTAGCAGTGCTTTTGTATGTTGGTTTCAAACCTCGTTCAAAACTGCCTTCAAAATATTAACTTAAAATTTTTAAATTAGAATATTTGTTAACTGAAATATCATCATATTTTTTGCTGTAGCTGTTGGGTAAACAAGTGAAAACAATAAAAGCACATGCACTGACATTTATTCAGACAAGAGTCAACTATTTCATGGAGATTTTAACTGAAAGATTCAATTGTGTTCTCAGGACAAGAGTATTTTTCATTCATGTCAGGTTGGGGCAAGTTGTCACACAATTGACATGTTATAGATTTTTTTTTTTTATCCCTTATTTGGCAAGCCCAACTCCCAATGCCTCTAATTCTTTGTGGCATTAAACTAAATTAAATATTTATTTACAGCGACATCCATGCACAACTCTCCATGCACCCAACCAAGAATGAGAATCACAACGTCAAGACCAAGAGGAAAATAACCCATGTAATTCTACCCATCCTAGCACCGTGCAAATTGGTTGCTTAGGGAAGCCTGGCTGGAGTCATCCACAATCTGGATTCGAACTCACGACTCCTGGGTGGTAGTCAGCGTCTTTGCTTGCAGAGCTACAGGCTCCATTAAGTGCTATTTTTGTTGGCCAAAGTAATGGTTTGATATTTTTGTACATTGCCTTTAACTTCGATGAAGTAAAAATGTGACAACTAACCCCAGTCAGTCTTGATCTAGTTGTGATAAAAGTGTATTAAGGTGGATTTTGTATCTCTTGATATTTCAGTTTTAATTGTCTGTTTATCTCAGAAATGGAGTTGTATTCATCACTTTTCTTCTGACAGGTGAGTTTGTGTGTGTTTTTCTTTTTCTTTCAGTGTGAAATAGTCTCTTTAACAGCCCTTACAAAAACACCCTACAGTAATGTTCTGCAGTTTTCCTACAGGATTTTCAGCTCATTTTCCTGTAGCAAGCCTGCAGGAATATTATAAAGGAATGGAAAGAATGTTCTGCAGGAATTGTCTTACAGGCCATTAAAACACCTTTATTCTCTGCAGGAATATTGTGAAGGGTAGATTTCAAATCCTGCAAAACATAGCAAGTGTTAAATTTGTGCAGGAGTTTTCTACAGGAATTATTTGGGTAGTATCCTGCAGGATTTGATTTCCTCCTGGAGAATCAAACTCTCAAATATAACAAAGTCCTTTTTTACAAATGAATAATTGTATTAATGGAAATGTTGTCATAAAGAATTACATAATCTGTTAAATTCCTGATCAGCTGAGTCAGTCACACCTAGAAAACCTAGAGAATTAAACAAGCTAAGGAACAGATGCTGTGAGATGGGATCCTAACTGTGAAATATATACGTTTTTAGATGGTAATTGTTTTTTTTTAAGTATGTTTTGTTTGGTGAGTCAAAGATCAGAGGATTATCTGTTTCTTTCCATTTTACCTTCTCTGTGCTCTCCATCATTGGTCCTAATTCTTTTGGCTGGCTTCCCTTACTTACATATAAGGTAATATGTGGAGTTGAGTCTGACACTTGGAACCATTTTTCAGTTTGCAGTGCAGCTCCTTCTGTCCCTACAATTATGTACTGCGAATTTAATGGAACTTTCTGTTCTTTTGTATCATTTAGCCACTTCTTTTCAAGCACTGGGTCACTGCTCTGATCATATATTAGGGTACAATGGAATTCAGTTTTTGGCACAGTTGATTCACAGAGCTGCACTTCAATGTTTTTTCCCCATTTGTTTACTGTATCCACTACCTCTTTCCCTAAGTTTCCTAACCAATATATGTTGGTTTGTGGCTCTTGGAGTTCTTTGGATTTTGTGACAGTCATTTGTTTGATTCCTCTACTGTCTATGAATATTCCCTCTGGAGAGCATCATATTTGTAAGTTCATTTTGCATATAGCATCTCTTCCCAACAGGTTGACAGGTGTCTGTTCTGTTATTAGAATGGGAATTTGTATTTCTTTTACTCTTATGCTTACTGGAGCCATCAATGGAATTAGCTGCGTTTATCCTGAGAATCCTACTGTCTTTACATATTTTCCAGACTTGCGGTGGTGAGAGGCATAATTTGGACTTGTACACGTGAACATGGCTCCAGTGTCCCCTGACTTCCCCTGGGCTTTCACTGGGTTGAGGACTTGTTATTGTTCTTAATTTTATTAGTTTTTCTTAAGTATTTCAAAATAGCCTTTATTTGTTTTCTACTCAATGGTTTCACAGTTAATTCCTCTGCTCCTAACCAGTGTTGAACTATTCTGCATCCAGATAATGTCTCTTCTTAAGGGAATTATATCAAAACTCCAAGGCTCTTCTACAGCAAACCAGTGGCCTGTGGCAGTTATTCCACCTGCCCAATGCATAAAAGTGAGAAATGGGGTTAATTCTACTTCACAAGCTCTCCCTGCCACGGAAAGATTTTGTCCCCCCCCCCCCCCCCTCTGAAAATGGGTAAATAGAGGTTACACTCAACAAAACTCATGTAAGCTAATCTAAACTCATGTAAAATCCTTTAAACCACAGGTGAGAATGAGTAAAGAGGTTACACTCAATTAAACACAGGTAAACTAACCTAAACTAGTTAAACTAGTGTAAATAGAGGTTATACACAACTAAACACATGTAAACTAACCTAAACTACTTAAACTAGTGTAAATAGAGGTTATACACAACTAAACACATGTAAACTAACCTAAACTAGTTAAACTAGTGTAAATAGAGGTTATACACAACTAAACACATAAACTAACCTAAACTAGTTAAACTAGTGTAAATAGAGGTTACACTCAATTAAACACATGTAAACTAACCTAAACTAGTTAAACTAGTGTAAAATCCTTTAAACCACAGGTGAGAATGGGTAAATAGAGGTTATCCTCAACATGTAAACTGTAGTAAAAACAGGTGAAGTAGTAATTAATGTAAAACGTATAATTAAACTTGTAAACTGAATTACTTCAAACTACACACTTTCTTCAAACACCAATCTGTAACACTAAAAAAATAGCATGAAGTACATACAGAAGGCGATAATTAAAGAGATTAAACGAGTTTAACACTCGTCTGGAACTCTTGCCACATTAACACACGTTTATATCTGTGGAAACCACTTTAGAGAAGAATGAAAATAAAATAAAACGCAGTTCTTACCTTATTTCGCTGAATAAATAAACGGTGTGTACGGATGCGCGCGCTAACGGGTTAAGGGGGCGATGGCGGGAAACAGCAGCGCTAAATAAAATGGCATGTGGAAGAGCCAATCAGAGCATCTCATTACGATTCACTCAAACGCTATTAGACGTTGAGTGGCGGCTAGAGGAGGAGGGGGCGGGACTTCTGTGAGCACACAGGTGCAGCGGATTAAAGTGTAATGCAGCACAAGCACAGACGCTTTTTATACATAAAGCTATTTATGACTATAGATCAACTGTAACCCTACTATTTTTTGTGTGTGTGCATTTTTAGAATAATAATAATAATAAAAAAAACAGTATTTACTTTATGAGTCGATTTCCCAGTTGAAGAAGTTCTCAAACGAAACGTTGTCATGAGAACGTGAAGGAACACCTTTACGTCATTAATAATTCATGACATTAATTAACATACGTCATTCGAGCTGATTTAACCCTTAACCTCATTTCACCCCCTGTACCTCATCCATTATATGGAGTTGTGCCCACACCTCTTTAGTATTCCTCAATCTCTCTTTAAGTAGTGTAACACACAAACAAACTTAACCAAAAGTGGATAGGGTCAGTAAAGCCCCAAGTTATGTAAGAGCATCTGGTTTGTTTGTTTGTTTTCGCACATTTTTTATGATTATTTAGTATCTATTTAAGTTTACTATCATAGAATATCTATTTATTTGTTTATTACTATATTCATACAAATCAGTACTATATCTCGTTGATTTTCTGTGCAACAATGTATCAGTAGCTCATATGTGTGTACACATACATATTATACGTTATTTCTTACGCAAGGTGGCGCTGATGTTTCACAGACTGACTTGATTTACTTTTGACATTTTTAATTTAAAAAAAAAACAAAGTAAACTATAGCAAGTTTAACACATGAACATTATGATATGACTATTGTCATTTGGGTGTACTAATGAAATTATGTATGTTGTGCATCTATTTAGACTTAATAAATGCCTGAGAAAATAGAAATGTGTCGATTATGTGTTATGTGTAGCTCAATATGTGTTTGAAAGCCAGGTTCTTCTCATGAAATTTCAGTGTGAAAGTAATTAATCCTGTTCTAGATTTGTCCTGATTTGTTGCATTACCTGTTTGATTTATGAAAATATTAAATTATGTGTTTTTTCTCATGACTTTCTTTGAGCTGTGGACGAAGTCTCAAACAGACAAGAAGCCATCAAGATGATGCTGGGGAAAAAATTAGTTCAGCAGACACTTATAAGGTTTAAGATAAATCATGATTTCATTGAGCTTGCGTTCTTCGTCTCAATTTGCATATTATCCGAGAATTACTGTGTCTAAAATGATCTCAGACTGAAAAGATCGTTCCCTTCTTGATTACTTTCTTCAACCTCTTATTTTTTGGTTACCATTGATATTGAATCTCTATACATGAATGTCCTATTTGAGGGTGGTCTTGAATCAGCAGCATTATTCTAAGATCAGTGTAGCAACAATGTACCCATTACTCGCCTGTTTGGTGGAGTTGCTCATATTGGTGTTGACACATTTTCTTTTCGGTTGAGAGTTTTATTTACATTTATCAGGAGTCAGTACAAGTTGCGGTGTTTATATTGTTTAATTTCACCCATTTACAATTTTAATAAGCTTGGTAAAAGATTTAAAATAATTGATAATTTTACACACTGCAGTGGGCCTAAAATTTACATTTTAAATAATTTAAATAATTTTCAACTATTGCACTGTCATTTCCTCATGTCCCCAAAACTGCACGGCAAACATCTTTAACAAAAATAAATGCTAATTCTTGGGTACCTCAGGGATCAGCTACTTACTGGGGTACCTCAGGGATCAGTGCTTGGGCCACTTCTCTTCTCTATATACACAACATCACTGGGACCCATCATTCAGGCACATGGTTTCTCTTACCACTGCTACACTGATGACACGCAACTCTACTTGTCTTTCCAGCCCAACGACACCACAGTGACTGCTCGAATTTCTGCCTGCCTGGCGGACATCTCGGCCTGGATGAAGGAACACCACCTGCAACTCAACCCAGCCAAGACTGAACTCCTTGTCTTTCCAGCCAACCCTGCTGTTGAACACAACATCACCGTGCAGCTGGGTGCAACTACAGTAACGCCTTCCAAATCGGTCAGAAATCTAGGGGTAACCATCGACAACAGACTAAATTTCACAGACCACATCTCAAAGACGCATGATCATGTAGATTTACACTCTACAATATCAGGAAGATAAGACCCTTCCTCTCTGAACATGCTACACAACTTCTTGTTCAGTCACTTGTCATAACTAGACTGGACTACTGTAATGCTCTCATTGCAGGCCTCCCTGCATGTGCAGTTAGACCCCTGCAAATTACCCAGAATGCAGCAGCACGTCTGGTCTTTAATGAACCAAAGAGAGTGCATGTTACACCACTCCTTGTCTCTCTCCACTGGCTGCCGGTTGATGCACATATCAAATTCAAGTCTCTGATGCTGGCATACAGAACAGTCACTGGGTCTGCTCCAGCATACCTAAAATCATTTATGCAGAGCTACACGCCCACTAGAAGTCTGCGGTCGGCTAAGGAACGTCGCCTTGTTGTACCAACACAAAGAGGCACCAAAACACTTTCCCGGACTTTCAGCTTCATCATACCACGTTGGTGGAACGACCTTCCCAACTCCATCCGTGAAGCTGATTCACTTTCTGTCTTCAAAAAATGACTAAAAACACGTCTTTTCCATGAGCACTTAACCAGTCATTAAAAAAAATTATAATAATTCTTGTTGCACATTAATCTGTTTTGAATACTATTCTGATGCTAGTGAAACTTTGTAATACAGCACTTTTCATACCACTGTCTCCTTAAGATGATTCGCTTATGTCTTCCTCTTTTGTAAGTCGCTTTGGATAAAAGCATCTGCCAAATGAATAAATGACAAATGTAAATGTAATTCATTGGATTTCTATTTTTCCCCCATACAATTAAGAGTTTAGTACTACATTCTCTCACTAACATGTATTCATTTGTTGTAAATGTGTCATTTACTTTTTAACTCTGATAGTGGAGGTTTGATTTATTGTCCACCCTGGCCATATATGACCATTAATTGAAGATATATTTTATGAAATGACATCACACACACTGGAGGTGGACATCTGCCATTCAGCTAAATTACTTTGAGTTATTTGAAGTTTAAAACTCTGTTGTTTTATTTATGTTTTTCTTTATTTTGTGGTGTTAGTCATATGTGGTCAAGCATAACCCTGTTATGGGAATTTAATGTTATTTTTAAATATCAATTTATTTATGTTAACAGAAATAAAATCATCAATATGAGTTTACAAATGACTTTTGCTAGATATCATTCACAGACCATGTAGTGGCTAATTCATCCACTGAATGTCCACCCTGTTACTGTCCTGATGCTGCCCATTTAACTGGATGGACATCTGAATGTTTTTGTCATTCTGCTTTACTTTTAAGAGTGTTATCTTGTGCAAGATGCCCAATGTCATATTTATGCTCCAGTATCTCTGTGGAATCAGAAACTGAAGAGTTCTGTGGCAGTACACTTTACTCCTACTGTCTGTGTTTGCAGCTTTCCAAACAGTGATGGGGATTTTCTTTAATTCCAGTGAATCATTTCTGCAGATTACATCTTTATAGTAGCAGGTGGAGAGAAATGAGTATCTTTTATGTTATGAATGAGTTTTTGAATCATTACGTCATTGTTTCGGTCAATGGAAGTGAACGAGAATTATTTGCCTGAATTGCCCAAAAATGTTAAATGGAGCTAGAGATTACAAATCTCATCTGAGAAATGTAATGTTATGCATTTATTAATGTTTACTTCTCTTGCATTTCTAGGTGTCGAAGTGACAGAGAAATCCTCAGGTTTGACACAGAATCTTTGTAAAATCAGATTAACCATTTATAATGGCAATAAGTCCTAAAATTGTGCATAACATCTCTTTTAACATCTTTATAAAAAGACACCTGCAAAGACCAATCTAGCTCTACAACAGAGTCATTTTAAATGACAGAAGTGCAAAATAGAGTTTTCCACCAAGTAAAATTTAAAAAGACACAAGAAAATGCAACATGGCAGTGAGCAACCTATGCTTTGGTTAGATCCAAGCGATGCTATCTATGCCACAATGAAGGAACTACATGGGTCCCTGCTGCCATTCCATATTATTAAATCCCTTCTATTAGGGAAAACATTTTATATTACATTAAAAGGACGTAATTTGCACAATGCTACCATCTTCCACCACATCACATGTGGAGCAAATGTCCAACAAAGGCCATATGTCCAGAGGAATGGAAGGAGTTTGATTTGAGGGCCAGTGAACAGGGAGTAGACTATGTTTCTCTATTTTTTGGGTGGAATAAGGCCTGTCACAGACATACAGTATATGTACTTCTCTGTATTTATTTAAAGACATCTGGTGTCAGCTTGGGAAAATTAGTGATTTTTGACACAAAATCTGGCACTGTCAGTGTAGGAGCATACAAGCACAGATAATTATGTACTGTACAATATGTGGTGTATGTTCCAGGAAAATCAAGAATTTTTACAGAAAGATGCAGATGAAAGTCCAGAAGAAACTGAGGACATTGAAGACAACATAATAGAGATGAATTATGGGCCACAAACATCAAATGAGTCAGCATATGGAGTGCTTCAAATGACAGAGTTTAATTGTCCATAAATTAATGTCCAGTTTGTGGAACCCCTATGAGATTCCAGGAATACCAGTCTGGATTGCACAACTTCAATGACCATGTGTTTCTCACTTTTAACAACTTTCTGTAGGTATAAAAACAGACATAAAGATATTAATTGTTACTTTACAGCAGTGTTTCTCAACCATGGCACACTTTTTACAACTAAAAAATTCTACGGCACACCACTATCCCACATAGGCTAACCATCGTCAATATTTTTCCTTTACTAAGACGGACAGAAAACATGGACAAGTTCTAGAAGTGTGTTTACTTGTAATGTTTGAAATTCGGCTATGCAAAAAAAACAAAACAAAAAAAAACAAGTCACATACGTAGGCTACGCTGTGTGAGGTCACAGGTGGCAAGAGCACTAAATGGGTAATGAAAAAACAACAAATTTGCTTTTTTTCTAATTTGTAGATTTGTTCTTGCAATGCCACAACAAATTACAGGGATGCAAACTCATGAGGGGTGAAAAAGGTAAGAATCACTGGTCCACGAACATTTTTTTCTGGGGATATTTCTTTTAAAGAATAAGCTAAAAGCATCAATTCCAGCTATTTTAGTGATTCAAGTTCATTCAGGTTTACAATTGTGCAGAATTAGCTGCAAAATAAAGAGTGTTTTGGTGAGGCTTGCTTCTGTTTCACAAATTTGTTCAATTTTATTAACTGATTAGTTCAGTGACCCCTTCTGGAAATGTCACTAGGTGGCGATAAATCAGCATCTTATGTGCTATGAGTGAGTCAGTGAATCATTTTGAGTCGTTCATGACCGAAATCTACCAAGAGACTTTATAGTGTTTAAGCATTAAAAGAACAAATCAGATCTATAGTCTTCCTTCAGTCTGAGTATTATTTTTCATCCAACAGACAACAATAATAGTCTAATAATAGTGAGTTTCAGTAACGTCCTTACCTTCTCCTTTATTAAAACTTACATGGCTACAAATCTACTGACTTCAGTATAAGAATTATAAACATAAAGCAGATCTACGGTATCATTTTCCTACAGTAGCCTATTTAAACTGCTGAGCATGACTTTTATCAGAAAAGAACACAATAATCATTTCTGCTACATTGGGGTAAACTGAATTCAAGGTGAAATCAGAATGGGTCAACACCCTAAAAATCATAGTGCTGAAATATGAGGACAATATACATCTGACAGATTCACCTGTACACACCCTTTGACTGAAGCTATTGAACGGTACTCTCTCTCTCTATGACAGTTTCCATAAAAAAATAATAAATAAACACACCTGAGGAGAGACTGAGGAGCTTGAAATTTATGGTAGATCTTGCATCTGTTGTTAACTCAGAGAGCTGTCAACTAACAAGCACTTTCTCTATCAAATGATGGACATTCATTACATGTTTTCATTAAGGCTGTATTTTCACCTGCACAACCAGAGGATCAACAACTCGTTCTTGCTGGAAATTCATAGGACGTCCACACAGATGTGCACATAGGACGATACAGACACCTATTGAAAGAGGTGGATGAAGAAACAGACAAAGGTAGTATAGTACATGGAGTAGATTCAATAGGTTTCATTAAAATGCCATGTTTTTTTCCTCAATAACATATTTTTTTAAAGGCAGTCTGGAGATGCAGAGATTGTAGGATCTAAATGCAGCTTTTAATACAAAACTCCAATAAGAGTCTAGAGATGATAATA
This sequence comes from Myxocyprinus asiaticus, assembly GCF_019703515.2. Lineage (NCBI taxonomy): Eukaryota > Metazoa > Chordata > Actinopteri > Cypriniformes > Catostomidae > Myxocyprinus > Myxocyprinus asiaticus. Next base: position 440,465 of record NC_059344.1, read on the forward strand.
AAACACAAATGACCAAACCACCACTACTACCTCACAAAGGACAAGAACCAACAAAGACACAGAAAACATGAGGGCATTATAAACACAGGACTAACAAGGTTAACAAGACACAAATGGAGAACAATCAGGAACAGAGACAAGAACCCTAAAACTATATTTCAAATAAAAGTCCATCATAACCCAAAGTCCCATATATGTTGCACTTATTTTCTTTGTAATTAACATTTTTATTAAATCTTATAAAAACAAGAAACACACACACACACACATATATATATATACACACACACAACATTTAAGCCCCACAAAATATATATATATTATATACACATACATATGCATATACACACATAATAATCATACTCACTTAACTATACTACAGTACTCTCTCCACACCCCACCTGAGAGCCCCTCAAAAATTCCAAATACCTGCCCCATTTCCAGACAAACAAATCTAAATCATCCCGTCTTCCCATTGACACCTCCTTATAAGCCGCTACCCTCCCCATCTCCGTGCACCACTCCGAACACAAATTCTGGGGCAAAACGAAACCCGAGTGCCCACCACGTCGCACACAAAATTCTGAACCTTCGACCAGAATTTCTGGATCTAGACACACCACCAAAAAACATGGGCCATGTCTCCATCCTCCAGTTGGCATCTCCAGCAGGTGGGTGTGTCTTTAAGACCAAGCCTATACAGTCTAGAGGGGGTCCGATAAAATCTATGCAAAATTTTGAATTGTATAAGATGCACCCTTGCATCTCTAGATGCAGACTTAACGTTTTTAAGAATCTTAGCCCACACTCCTTCCTCCAATGCCAAATTGAAATCTTTCTCCCATACTCTCTTGAGAGAAGTTAAGGCTCCATCCCCCAGACTCTGAATTAACAGGGAGTAATACACTGATGCCTCAAGACCTTTTCCAAAAGCCGCAATCACCACTCCCAAAGCATCTGCCTCCTTAGGGGTGTGTGTACTACTCCCGAAAATAGTACAAAGCAGGTGGCGCAGTTGTAAATACCTATAAAACTGAGGTCTGGGGATCCCAAAATGTTGGACCAAGTTTTCAAACGATCTCAACACTCCACTTTCATATAGGTCACCGAGTGTAGCAACCCCCTTCACAATCCACTCTGGCCAGCAGAAAGAGGACTTGCCAATACACAATCTTGGGTTCTACCAACATTTAAATAAGTGTCCTATTTTAACAATCTGGACACTTTAGTCCATACCGAGTGTAAATGCGAAATAACGGGGTGTAACTTAACTTTTCTGATTAGTTTGATAGAGATGCTTTGTAATGGTGAAATAGGGGCAAGGACTCCTTGTTCAATACAAAACCAGGGAGGGGCTCTCTCAGGTGGAAGCGATCAATGAGCCAAATATCTGAGACCGAACGCATAATAATAAAACAAAATCTTGGGTAGGCCAAGCCCACTTTTGTCAATCGGTCTATGCAGCCTATGGTCTATGGGACGTTTACCATTCCAAATGAAGGACTTCGCTATGCTATCGAATTGCTTGAAATAAGAGAGGGGGACATCTACAGGGAGAGACTGAAGCAGGTAGTTAAATTTTGTAATCCAATTAATTTTAATAACATTAACCTTCCCAATCATAGATAAATGTAATGAAGCCCACCTGCCCACATCGCCCGAAAACATTTTTATTAAAGGGTCAAAATTAACACTAACTAAATCAGACAAATTTGCTGGGAATAAAATCCCCAAATACTTAATGCCCTGTTTGGGCCACTGGAAGGCGCCCAGCTGGAAAGCCGTTACTGGACAGTACGCTGTCAGAGCCAAAGCTTCGGATTTAGACCAACTGTCTTTGTATCCTGAGAACTTGGAAAAGGAATTAATAATTCTGTGGAGGCAAGGCATAGATCTAGTAGGTTCAGAGACAAATAATAAAATATCATCTGCGTAAAGCAGAAGCTTATGCGCCACACCTCCCGCAACCACCCTTGGAAAATCATCCTCCTTTCTTATCGTGGCTGCTAATGGTTCCAGGGCAAGACAGAACAATAATGGGGAAAGAGGGCAACCCATAAAAATGATTTATTTTTCTCTATATGTGACAACACCTCTGAACTCACCAGGGCGTGATCCGAGACTAAAATGTTTCCAATTGAGCAATCAACAACAGATGAAATGAGGGATTTGGATATATAACAAAAAATCTATTCTAGAACAAATCTTATGGACTGATGAAAAAAATGTATAGTCTCTACCAGGTGGGTTCAAAAGTCTACAAATATCTGTAAGACCAAGATTTTTACACATCCTGTGAAGCGTCAATATTGCTCTAGGGGGCTTACACACTTTTGCTTCACTATGATCAGGGACTGAGTCCATCAAAAGATTAAAGTATCCTCCCAAAATTATATCATGAGGGGTGCCAGCGACTTGCAACATCTCTTCAAGATTTATACAAAAGCCCTGATCATCAACGTTAGGTGCGTAAATATTAGCCAAATCAGACTTTGCCCCTGAATTTCTGCTAAAACAATAATGACTCTTCCTAATTTATCATTAAACTGTTTGAGACATTTGAATTGTAAACATTTATTTACCAATATAATGACTCCTTTGCTCTTACTTGAGCCAACACTAAAGAAAACATGTCCACCCCATATCTCCCAAATTTTTCAGCTTCCTGCAGGGAAAAATGTGTTTCTTGAAGAAACACTATATCATATTTCTTACGTTTAAGAAAATAAATAACCTTCCTTCTTTTTATGGGGTGCCCCAACCCATTCACATTCCATGTGGAGAGAGATAGTACACTCGTGTTAACATTTGACATATTGATATAATAGAAAAAATAAATTGTGTGCCAAAAACAAAATTATGAAGACCACATTTCAACATTAATGCAACAATAAAATCCAGAACTTACCCCCGAACAAAATAAACAGAAAAAAGAAAAACGTGCGCATTAACCCCGCACACGAAAGCGCCAACTGGCGTCAATCCCTTTAAACTCAAAGAGTCCATGTACGCCTACGAGAGCCCTCGCGACAACTTTGCCATCGGATTTCTCAATTCTGCCTCACAAATTTGTAAGGCAAAATTAAATAACATCAAATATTTTGTAAAACAAACCCCAGCCAATAGGCAGAATAAAAAAAAGAATGTGTTGACTCATTCACAGAACTGTCTCGAAGGTGTGTTCCTTCACAAAACAAATTCCAGCCGATATAAAGCCGTTCATTTTCCTCGGACAGACAAACGAATCTTCAGTGAGCCAGCTGATGAGGCAGTAGATGACGTAATCATTACAATGTCCCACGAAAATACTCCACAAATCATACTCCAGCCAACAGGAGGCATAAGCACAAGGAACTGACAGATTCATCCATAACTGTCCCAAAGTGGTGTTATTTAACAAAACAAGCTCCAACCGCTAGGCAGAACCAGCACAAAGGAAACGAAACACGCATCCCAGTTCCTCGGATGGTCAAGAGTCAATTCACTCGGATGCCGCATAAAAGTATATCCCATGATTTACACAGTCCGCCAACTTTATAAAAGACATCCTTTGTGTGGGCATGTAGATATTTTGCGGTCATCAATGTTTGCGTCTATTTTCAATCTGCCCGGGAACTTCATTGTAAAAGTGATCTTCCGTCAATGCAAACGTTTCTTTAAGGAAAAGTGTTAATCCACAAAACAAAACAAACTCCAGCAAAAAGAAACAAAAATGGCGCCCAGCTTCCTCCGAAAGCAGAATCGATTGGGCCTTTCTCCCTTAGCAGATCTGTGAGCTGGGACTCTGTGAGCTCGCTCGATATCCAGTTTATTGCCTGTTATGTCGAGCAGACTCGGGAAAAGCTCATCTAGGAATTTCACCATATCTCTGCCCTCCTCGTGCTCAGGAATTCCAACAATTCGAATGTTATTCCTGCGGCTTCTATTCTCAAGATCTTCAAGCTTTTCAAGAACACGTTCCAAATCAACTTTGGTCACGGGTGGATTAGCTGCTAATTCCCTCTCTGATGACTCCAAATAATTGATTCATTTCTCAACATCTGTCACTCTTGTGACTAACTCAGATAATTTTTTTCCATCGCTGTAATCAATCGACGTATTACAGCAAGATCCTCCAAGTCCGCAAGTACCTTCGTCAACATCACCGACATGTTGGACAGCTGACGCTGGATTCCTTCTCCCGCCGTGCCATCCAAATCGAGTCCCTGGTCCACAGGCCTGTCTGTGCTTTCATCTTGAACCTGTAAGTGTCTTTTAATGTCTCCAGAGCCCAAGGATTTTGACTTCTTTGCCATGTTTACCTCAAACAACAAATGTGTAACTGGGTGTATCAAATTTCACTGGATTATATCATGAAAATAATTTAAAAATTAGCAAAGTGCGCAGAGCTGTCTCTCACACGTCTGCCCTTCGCATGGCGTCACGTGGCTCGTCCATATGTTGCACTTATAATGTAATTGCAGAGATATATCAAACGAAATCTGGTAAGTCACCAACTGAGATGCCAGCCACTGAGGCAAGTTTGAGGAGGACGGTCAGGAAAATTTCACTGTGTCGAAGTTTCAAATAAGTGAAGATAATAAAATACATGCCATCATCTGTGCATGTTTACACAACTACAATACAATTAATATATTACAGTTACCAAAACTAAACATGTCATTTCTTACATTTATAAATAATCAATGTGTTCTGTTTTTGAACTAGAAGTAAATATGATTATTTTATTTTATTAATTTCTAGAATTAAACATTAAACAATAATACAAGAGAATATCAGATTAATGCTTGTATTTACTACCTGACATGACTCTCCAATTGAAACAGGAGATAGAGAAGAAAGTGAAATAGAGAGCAACACCTGGAAGATCTGTTTACAAAAAACAGGAAAAAGTACATTTACATTTATTTATGCAGAATGCTAAATTTAGTGTGACATTGGTAAAGGATTAATTAAATTACAGTAAGAAAAAATTAAATGTCAATAAACCTGTAAGGAGGTTCAGGAAGGACAAGGGAGGCGGTTCAAAGTCTACGTGAGTCAACTTTTAATGTAAGTGTCTTCAGCTCTCAACAAAATATCTGCTTTCAGCTTCACAATAACACATCAGCTTTTCAGCCTCTCAGCTTCACAATAACAAATCAGCTTTTCAGCTTCTCAGCTTCACAATAACACATCAGCTTTTCAGCTTCTCAGCTTCACAACATCAAGTACCCAGGTAGCAACTCTAGACTCTCTCTGCCTCTTGTCGCTGGTGTGGTCCCTTTTATACCGCTCTCCCTGAGCTTACTGCAATTGGAAAAAGGTGTTAGTCATTATCTGGCTCAGGTGTATGCACCCTTACCGTTTTCTCTCTCCAGACGAATGCTCAACCATGCCCGCACCGCCACATATCCCCACCGCCCGACTCGGGCTGGGGAGACATCCGGCCTGCCCTACCACTCCCCCCTAATTTCTGGAAAGGAAGTCGGCGACAGCCATCTGCGCTCCCGGTCTGTGGACCACCTTGAACTTAAATGGCTGAAGAGCCAGATACCAATGGGTGATCCACGTGTGAGTATCTTTCATGCAGTGGAGCCATTGGAGTGGGGCGTGATCTGAGCAGAGAGTGAAGGCCCGCCCCAACAGGTAGTACCGGAGAGTGAGGATGGCCCACTTGATGGCAAGACACTCCTTTTCAATGGTGCTGTACTTAGTCCCCCTCAGCGAGCACTTGTGACTAATGTAGAGCACCAGCCGTTCCTCCCCCTCCACCACCTGTGAGAGCACTGCCCCCAGCCCCCTGTCTGAAGTGTCCATCTGTAACACAAAAGGGAGAGTGTAAAAGCGGCCCCCCACAAAGTGCGGCTTTATCTTGCGTAAATGCCTGTTGACACTGCTCCGTCCACTGGACAGGGTCTGGAGCTCCCTTTTTAGTGAGATCAGTCAGCAGGCTGGTGACGTCTGAATAATTAGGAACAAACCTCCTATAATAGCCAGCCAGCCCCAGGAACTGTCTTACACCCTTTTTGGTCTTGGGTCTCCAGCAGGTCGCAATCGCCACAGTTTTGTCAATTTGGGGACGCACCTGCCCGTGGCCCAAGTGGAACCCCAGATACCATACCTCCACCCGTCCAGTTGCACAATGTTTGGGGTTTGCTGTGAGTCCCACCCACTGCAGTGATCTCAGAACCGCCCTCAGATGCTGCATGTGCCGCTGCCAATCTTTACTGTAAATGATGATGTCGTCCAGATAGGCAGCGGTGTAAGCCAAATGCGGTCTGATGATTCGGTCCATGAGGTGCTGAAATGTAGCAGGGGCCCCAAACAAACCGAACGGAAGCGTCTCAATTTGGTGTAATCCAAACGGTGTGGAGAAGGCTGTTTTTTCACGGGATATTGGTGTCAAGGGGCTCTGCCAATAACCCTTTGTCAAATCCAGTGTCAAATAAAATCGAGCGGTGCCCAACCGATCGAGCAACTCATCCATACGAGGCACTGGGTACGCAGCCAACCCCAGATCTTGGCGATTCACTCGAAGAGGTCCAGGAAGGCTTCTGGATCATCTTCTGCCCTCATCTTTATGAGTGTGGCCGAGGGCATGGGGGCTGCTGTGTCCGGGGTCGCAGCCGGGGCTTTCTCCTGGCTGAGGAGGCTCCGGATCGCATGCCGATCCTCTGCTTGAGCTAGGAGGGTCTCATGAAAGCGGCGGTCTTGGTCTTGTCGAAGCTCAAGCAGGGCCTGATGGTGGGTGTGGTGTAGGCCGTCGAGGGACTTGAGGACTTCTGCCAACTGCGAGGAATCCATGTGGTGTACATCCTCCAACCTTCCTGGGTTTCGGCACCAATGTAAGGAGGTTCAAGCAGGAAGGACATGGGAGGCGGTTCAAAGTCTACATGAGTCAACTTTTAATGTGTCTTCAGCTCTCAACAAAATATCTGCTTTCAGCGTCACAATAACACATCAGCTTTTCAGCTTCTCAGCTTCACAACATCAAGCACACAGGTAGTGACTCTAGACTCTCTCTGCCTCTTGTCTTTTCAATGAAAATAGCATCATTTGATTTTTAATTCTGTTTTATAACTAATTGTCGATACGTTATCATGCATAATCATAATTATCTGTATCACCTTTATTTTCACTGAAATAATCTCTTTTAAAACAAATATAATTGATGTCTGAAGTGTTCTTTGTCATAGAACGAGGTCATCATTAAAAGGGTGTACAGTGTTTTGGCACTGGACATGTCAGAATATTCAAGCACTTCTTATTCAATGGAAGTCATGACAACAGAGGTACAGTATATTTAGTACAGAGCAATATTAGCAAATATTAGATTAATTAAATTTAACTTGTGTATTATGGTTGTCAAATTGAACATGTATGATGTCAAAAATGTTGGGCCTCATGTATTCAGATAAAAGACAAAGGCAGGCCTAACACAGTCATAAAACCTAACTCAGGCCCCCACATACCAAGTCGTAAATCTTACTGATAAAAATCACGCCAAAATCAAACAAAGGGAGTCCAAAACAGACTACAAATCCCATGAAGCCTTGCTCACTAAAGGATCGAACTCTCAGCTCCTATTGGATGAGGCACACGACAGAACGCACCTCAACCATGACATCATCAGGAGTAGAAACACCTCTGAAATGCTTCCGGGATTCACTTCCAGCAACTTTGCTCGCCATGTATAGACGCAGCTCATGGCTGCTCTCAGGTGCAGTCTCGTGGCACAAGGAAATAACGTCCGACTTGAAACTGTGGCCATACAATCTCCATCTCGCTGGACGAATTGAGATTACTCTGTGTTCAACCGAACACTCTAACGGATCCGAAGGAGACCGCCGAGCAATCCGCATCTTCATCCTTTTGCCTGCGGAAGTGAATAGATTAAAGATTTCTCTTCCATCTTCAATCAAGTCGACGTTTCTGATTTCTCCGCCAGCCCGCCAAGAATCAGCAGCCGTATCGCCCACCGACAGAGTGAGGAAACGGCCTCCCGTGATCACCCAAGCCTCAAGGAACTGAGTCGGAGTTAAAGGACGGATGAACACACATTCCACCTGCATCCTCATGCGATTCAAGTAAGAGGTTTACGTCTGGGCAGAGATAGAATATTATAGTGTGTTATTCTTGTGTTTCAAGGTTTTTGCTTGTACAGTTTACGGACCGCCATGTCCACTCATTATTAATACTCAGGGTATTAATTATCATGAATTTGATTTGCTGTATTGTGGTCCAACCACAGTGGGCTGTTGTGCATTTCCGCCATCGCGGGTGAGACCGGCAAACTGAGTTTATCCATTAAAGAATCAAAGAATGAGGGACTGTTTACGAGCCGTCCACCGCGTCTCTGAGTGATAAACTAACAGCTGCTTTTTCTCCCACGATCGCGAAATCGGCTTTGGGGCTGTCACTAAATTCTCTCTCTCTCTCTCTCTCGTACTAACCACACACACACACACGTGCGATCCCTCACAAACATTCTGGCACACATTTTTGGCTCGTAGATAGCTTTGTGATAAAGCTCAGCTTTGACCCTAAGCTATCGTACAAGCGGATACACGCTGTAACTGGTAGACGCCGTTGACTGGTTTCTCTCCGCCCACATTCACGGTCATATTCCCTGGCCAGAAGTCTCGCGTGACATACTCTCCACGAGAGTCACGTCCACCATTTTGTGTGCGTCCCTCCTTACACACACACACACACACACACACACACACACACACACTCGCTCTCTCACACACACACACCTTCATGTGTTATAGGATTATTTTGATTTCCAAATCTAATTATATCACTGTTTAGTTTGTAGTTGTAAGTCGGAAGTTTATTGACTGCATTGTATTAATTATTAATTGATATTACTGCATAAATAAACTTTGAACAAAGAGAAGTGTTTTGGTTTGTTTTGCATACACCTGTGTCATGCTGACGGGATGTCAGTGCTCGGATTCAAGCCTTCATTCACTGTTTTTTTTCCCAAAAATCGATATTTTCGGATGTCGATTTTCCTAAGAAAACAATCTAATATTGAGACTGTTATACTATCTGGTTATTAGTCCCTGACTCCAGGGTGGTGCCCCGTCAATGTTAATCCTTATTAATATTCTATTGATTTTTGATAATTGATAATTATCTTTTATGGTTGTTGAATTTGAATGATCAATAAGCTAGTGTTAATTTTAATTAATGTTTCATCGATGTTAACAATTAACGATTATCTTTGATAACTGTTGATTTAAAGGATTAAAAAAGCTAACATTAATTCTCATCAATGTTCTATTGATTTTAATAATTAATAATTATCTTTGATAATTATTATTTATTGCTAATAACCAAACCCGCTCCTAAATGTAGCGCATTACATTTACTGGAGCCCCATATGAGGTTTTAATGAGTTAGATTCAATTAATTAATTTCAATATTGATTAATAACTAAAGAAATAATTATTAATTATTTCTGATAGTAACACTGATCTAAACAACCAGTAAAGCCCTACAAAAAAATGTACTCTTTCTAATATATAATATGTTATATAGTATACATTTTTTTTTTCTTGTTTAATGATAAATATCCTGATTCTCAGAAAGATGGAGGGGATCCATATATTCCAGCTGAGATGACCTTTGGAACCTCAGAAATGTTAAAATAATACTTGTAATTGCCTGAGAGCCACTGTCCCAATTGTAATGCTCTTGTTTTTTTCTAAAAATAAAGAGAATATTAATAACATTCTTATTAATTCACCAGAGTCTGTCAGATCAAGCTCCAGTCCAGCCTGATGTCCGACTCCAGTCGCTATATGTCGCTGAGTGATAACTACTAACAGCAGCCTGTGCCAACTAGACAGTGAGGGGCACTTCGATGATCACTGTCTGCATCACTTCAGTCTGCTGCGATGGACTTCACAGAGGATAAACTGCTGCCAACTCCAACCTTGAGACATGGGATACTTCACTGACCACTGCCTGAAACTTGAACTAAGGATGGACTCCACTGAAATGAACTGCCACAAGCTTCCAGTCAAACTGCTATGCACCCAGGGCCGGTCAACCCAATTAGGTGACATAGGCAATAGATCTACTGAGCCAGGTTCAGGCTTCAGCATGTGTAATCTGTGTCAAACAAAATGTCCCCTGTGCGTTCCAATAACGTGTTGTGGCGCCCCCCATGGAACATCTAGACAGTGTACTAAATGCCTTACTAGAACACTATTACTGTTTCTGTTAAATCTGTGTATGGCAGAAACAGTGAGAGAAGTGGATAGTATGCCATTGTGAACACGGCCATAGACTCACGAGCGCGGGGCTTGTGAATCGGAATGATGCCCGATGCGTGAATTTATCACTCATTTGAGTCGATTCTTCTCAATGAATTTTACTAGCATGCAGGCTGAATCATTTGAAGCACTTTGTCATGCAGTAAAACAGCAATGGGATGCTTTAGAAGACAGAAGACAAAAACAAGTGCAGCATGTGAGTGATTGTCTGTTGCAGGACCTTTTCTAAATAAAAGTGTATCAAAATACTAACATTACATGAAAGCACTTAACAGTACCAAAAATTACCAAGCCAACAGGATGTTTATTGGACATGTTCCTTGGAGTAGCCTACCATATAAATACCATGATATATTATAAAAAATACCAAGGTTTTACCATATTGTACCATCACTGTACCATGATACTGCCACAGCAGGCTTTTGAGAAAGATCAGATAACTTTGATAAACGTCATCTTGTGCTGTGTAATGTGAAAAGGTGTCAATATGTTTTTAGTCCATAGTTTCATTAATGTTTCTCAATATATGCTCCAGAAATCACCAGAAATTAATGCTTTGGTGCTGTTTTTGAAAATAAAAGGAAATCAATAAATCAAAAAGAAATAAAAATTTTTTTGAACATCTTAGACCACTTGGTTTGGTTTGGTTTTGCTAGATTGAGTTTATATCTATTTGCGATGAATTTAACTATGTTTTACATTTGTACTTTTTTTGTGTAAAAATGAATACATAATTCTCTAATGACGGGAGGGGTAAGGGTCTCACCTAGGGTGCCAAATGGGGTAGGACTGGCACTGGATGCACCTCACTGAACTCTTCTTGCATCATCTTGGTCAAAAGATGGCCTACACTCGCTTGAAATGGAATATATAGACAATAAATTAATGCCAACTAAAGGATGGACTTCAAAGACATTTATTCATTAATCTTACAGTTTATACAAAACCCTTTAGTTTAAACATTGGCCACCAACATCTACTCTTTTTACTATTTTAACCCATGACTTGTACTACACATTCAAAACTAATATTTGCATGCGCAAATCCAATTTTTCGGGCCAATTCTGAGTGCTATACAGCGGAGGATACAGCAGACCACCTTTATCAGACACACTTTGCTGGGACTGAAGGGCATCACCCCACTACTGTGATCCAGACACACGTATTATCTCTTTAACATGCCGAAAGTGTGCTTGACTACACCACACATCTGGATATGTGATAAGTTATTACACTCTTTAACATCATTTGATCATTATTTGATGAATTTCAACTGCCATGATCAATAGAAAATGTACAGAAACATCTCCTTTAAAATAATTTTCTTTACTGTCTGCTTTCATTTGGCGGTGTAAATTGCACCAAGCAGTTTTTGTTAATGAGGCACAATCTACAATGAGCCTAATTTAAATAGAAAGGAGGCGTGTTTGCGAGGAATGAAATAACAATGACTTTATTAAATACTCAAGACAGAGCAGTTTCAGCACTGATTGCGCCTGCTAAAATAGACTGCGGGTGGTTAGTGAATAAGATGCAGTTTTTTGAGCTGAAATACAAAGCGCAAAAGTGGCACAACTGTTTAATGAATTACATCCTTAGTGTTTGTTTTTAACTGCTGTGTATATTGTGAAACATTTTAAGTGGTGGTTCTATCCAGTGCTTGATTGAAGTGGGCCGGCCGGATGCAGAACAAGTGTGTTTAGCTCCCGTGAAATGAGCAGCGAGTGCTGGTTCTCTTCCATGCAGTCTCAGTGACTCTCTCGAGTGCAACATTAACATGGTCACGATATTTGCAGTGTAAAATTCAGATTTCGTTTTAGTATACATCAGTGGTGTTATGGCTTAATGCAGTGTTGTAGTACTCGAGAACATATTTCTTACAGATGGACTGGACTCTGGAGCATTTGGACTCAGTCTTGACTCAGACCTTAACAAGTGTGGACTCAGACTTCACCAGAGACTATGGTATATTTTCAATATTAATCATAGAAATAAAAGTATTAACAAGCATTATAAACTAGAGATTTGTACATGTGACACTATAATGAGAAAAAACACATGTGCTCAGCCAACAGAGCAAAAACAGACACTCATGATGTGCAGCAAGAAGCTCATTATGGTTAATTGTGTTATTTTGTTTGCATGAAATTTACACTTTCTAAAAAATAAATGTTCTTTTTAAAAATTAGATAAGTTGCTAGGTTTCCACCATTAAAAAGAAGTCAGATGGTCTAAGAAATAATGGTGGCGAGCTGAACTGATGTAAGATGCAAGTTCATTGGTTGGAGATAATCAGGTTGAGTGATTTATGGACTCAGAAGAGATAGCAGAAGTATATAAAGTTGGAAATGTGGAACACTGAAGCCAGAACTGACAGCTGGCCTTCTCGGGTTTATTGGTTGCTCAATAAACTACTACCTTTGGCATCTGGAACCCCTGACTCTGAGAGTTTTCTTGCAAAGAGGGACAGAATCTCCAACATTTTTCCACAACAAGACCAGTCGAGTCCTTTTAAAAAAATATACCATGAGCACTTCGACGTATCTGAAAAACATTTCTCTGACTGACAATATCAACTATCTTGACGTGTGTCTCATATTTCTGTTGAGTGTGTAGATTCAGAACTAGTGATGCCTGATTCAGAAATGAATCATTCTATTGAGTTGATTCTTTTCAGTAAATTAGCAAAAAATAAAAAAAATAAAAAATCAATTTGGGATTCAGTCCAATTCGTTCGGACCGCTATCTCACTGAATCATTTGCAGCAGTAAAACAGCATCATGATACTGACCCAGCAAACATGCCCGTGTGGGCCCACCGTGGGTAGATGTGGGTTTACTGTGGGACAGTGTAGGCAGGGCAAACCCTCACTAATCCCGCGTGGGCCCCACAGCAGTTTTGCCCTTTTGGTCCTCTATGAGGGTTTTCTGTGGGTTTACCATGAGGGCAGCAGTATCAGGCCAGCAGTCTCAGGCCGGAGGTTAGGGGCGGAGCTAAAATAGCCACAGCAGTTTACATACCGGTGCTTGTGCCACCTACAATTTTGAAGCGTAATTTCTTAAATTTGTTTGCTTTATTAGATTTAAAACGTGCTGTTTTCACATTGATTTCCTCTTAAACATTTAATGGTAACACTTTTCAATAAGGTTCCATTTGTTAACATTAGTTAATGCAGTAGTTACCATGAACGAACATGAACTATATTTTTAACCATTACAGTTGTGGCCAAAAATATTGGCACCCTTGGTAAATATGAGAAAAGAAGGCTGTGAAAAAAGGTCTTTCATTCAAAATATTCACAAAAATCTATCCTCAAATAGATATCAAACAATTCCAAACACAACACAAGTTTTATCAAAAAACAAATATTTTTGTCAAATATATGTGTGACAATTAATGGAACCCTTGTATTCAATACTTTGTGCAACCTCCCTTTGCCAAGATAACAGCTCTGAGTCTTCTGCTATAATGCCTAATGAGATTGGAAAACACATAGCAAATGATCTGAGACCATTCTTCCATACAGAATCTCTCCAGATCCTCCAAATTCAAAGGTGGTCTCTCCTGTTCAGTTCACCCCCCAGATTTTCTATGGGGTTCAGGCCAAAGGACTGGGATGGCCATGGCACAACCTTGATTTTGTGGTCAGTGAATTATTTTTGTGTTGATTTTTATGTGTGTTTTGGATCATTATCCTGCTGGAAGATCCAACCACAGCCCATTTTAAGCTTTCTGGCAGAGGCAATCAGGTTTTGATTTTTTATCAGTTAGTCCATGATGCCATGTATCTGAACAAGATGTCCAGGACCTCTGGTATAAAAACAGCCCCACAGCATTAAAGATCCACCAACATATTTAACCGTGGGCATGAGGTACTTTTCCATATGGCTACCACTTTTTGTGTGCAAAACTCATCTCTGGCATTTACTGCCAAAAAGCTCTGTTTTCATTTTATCTGACCATAGAACCCGGTCCCATTTGAAGTTCCAGTGGTGTCTGGCAAACTGAAGACGCTTAAGTTTGTTGTTGGATGAGAGCAGAGGCTTTTTTCTTGAAACCCTCCCAAACAACATCTGATTGTAGTTTTGGAGACTTTCTGACCCCAAGACCCATCTAATTCCTGCAATTCTCCAACTGTGATCCTTGGAGAATTTTTGGCCACTCGAACCATCCTCCTTACCATGCGTGGAGACAATATAGACACACGTCCTCTTCCAGGCTGATTCTTAACATCTCCAGTTGATTGGAACTTCTAAATTATTGCCATAATGGTAGAAATGGGTATTTTCAATGCTTTAGCTATTTTCTTATAGCCACTTCCCATTTTGTGAAGCTCAATAACCTTTTGCTGCATATAATAACTTTATTCTTTGGTCTTACTCATTGTGATGGATGAATAAGAGAATTTGGCCTGTGTGTTAACTCAGATTTATACCGATGTGAAACAGGAAGACATGGCTGAACAATTTAATGTTCCTTGTCACCCAGGTGTACTAAAAATGTAAAATATAAATGGGAATATACTTCAGATATAGTTTACTCATAAGAATTTCTAGGGGTGCCAATAACTATTTCAAACGTGTTTTAGAGAAAAATATTTACTTATGAGATTTTTCCCAACTTTCAATTAATTTACATCAGTTGAAGGTTACATTTTTGTGAATATTCTGAATGAAAGTGTAATGATGTGCAGAATGATGAGCCAAGAGTACAGGATCTAAATGCAACAGTTTTCAAATGCAACAGAACTCTGTGGTCGTGAGTGCAGGCAGCGCCTGGGGAAACGAACTGTGGTGGAAATTCACCTGTAAAATGAATCAGGCCACTCCAGTGGGAAAACTTAAGCTAAGAAAATATTTATTCTTATTCACGAGCCCGGGTAGCCCTCCTACTACCAATTATACCTCAGAGAGCTACAAAGGTTAGTTCCAAAATACAGAATATTTATCCAATACAATCTGAAAAATGAATATGCATGAAGACAAAGAATCAACTAAATGATTGGCTAAATATAAAAAAGTAATTACCATAGAACCTCCTATCTTTCTTCACCTTACAATGACAGGTTTCTGTCCTGAAATGCTCTATTCTTCATCCACACTAGTCTTCCTCAGTACATTCCATAATAATACAATATTTTTCACTCTTCGGCTGTGTCCTCTGCTAAGACACAGTTCTCTGCCTCCCTTTTCCTCTCTGACCTTGGCAGAGATGGCCATACAAAGAAACTTCACTTGACTTAGCTTCACAAAGAGAAATGTCCTGGTTACTTTCGTAACCTCCATTCCCTGATGGAGGGAACAAGACGTCGTGTTGATGTAGTGACACTAGGGGTCACTCATGGGAGCCTGAAACACCACTGGTCTTTGAAAAAAGGCCAATGAAAATTGTCGACTGGTATTTGCATACCACTCCCCCAAACATACGGGTATAAAAGGAGCTGGTATGCAACCACTCATTCAGGTTTTGTGCTGAGGAGCCGAGAAAGGTCCCGGCCATTTCAGCGGGTAGTCCAGCGCTGTGGCAGGAGGGACACAACGTCTCGTTCCCTCCATCAGGAAACGGAGGTTACGAAAGTAACCAGGACATTCCCTATCTGTCACTCACTCGACGCTGTGTCGATGTAGTGACACTAGAGGTCCCTATACGAAACGCCACAACTGGCTGAACTGTGTTACGTGAACTGGCGGTGTGTGACGGGCAGACCACTGTGTGCCTCATAGCCAGCGCACCAGGCTGACACGTAACCTCCCCCAATGCTGTTACGAGTGTCGAACGGCCCTTCGGGGACAAGTCAACTGCCTAAAAGATAGAGACAGGCTAGCCCAGTCATGGCCTCTTATCCTCTCTTTTTTTCCTCTCCCCAAAAAAAGAGTGAAATTTGTTAACCAACTGGGGCAACCAGGTCTATGTCGGGGGGGGTGGAGTCACTCCCAAGGGGAAGACACCACGGAGACAAAAGTTTCAGGGGAGGAGTTTCTACAAACATGGTGACTGGGACAGAGGGGCCTCTGCCCAAGGAAGATGCAGTTTACCAACAGGGAAACGAATTAGTGGAAGATATACATCGCATGGGGTTACCTATGGGGAACCAACACACGCAGAGCACCTACCCCAGTACAGGACTTAGTTAGCACATGTACTGAGCTGGCAGCGAGTTGTCATCCAGGGAACACAGTTTGTGAACACTACTGGGAGTCAACAGCGCACGTCTTCAGCTCAGGGAAGGTGAAAGGTGCTATGCGCAAGTGATACACCCAGCCAGCTGTCCCAGACTTACCTGCTTGTGCCTGCCACTACACGGGACGAAACCGGTTCCACCCGGAGATTGTAGAACCTTGAAAAGGTGATGGGTGTTACCCAGCCCACTGCTCTGCAAATGTCTGTTAGAGAGGTGCCACTGGTCAAGGCCCAGGAGGCCACCACACTCCTAGTAGAATGGGCTCGTAGCCCTGCCGGGGGCAGCACATCTTTACTACATCAATAAACTTTGTTATATTTCAAAGGGAAGTGTTTTGTTTGTTTTGCATACACCTGTGTCAAATGCTGGCAGGGAATGTCAGTGCTCAGATTCAAGCCTTCATTGTTTCCTTTTGAATGTCAATGTTCTCCGGACGTCGATTTTCTAAGAGAACAATCTAATATTGAGACTGTTATACTGTCTGGTTATTAGTCCCTGATTCCAGGGTGGTGCCCCGGTGATATTAATCCTTATTAATATTCTGTTGATTTTGATAATTGATAATTATCTTTGATGATTGTTGAATTTGAAGGATCAATATGCTAGTGTTAATTCTGATCAATGTTCCATTGATTTTAATAATTGATTATCTTTGATAATAATTAATGTTCTATTGAATTTGATAATTGATGGTTATCTTTGATAACTGTTGATTTAAAGGATTAAAAAGCTAACACTGATTCTGATCAATATTCTATTGATTTTAATAAATAATAATTATCTTTGATAATTATTAATTATTGCTAATATCCAAACCCGCTCCTGAATGTAGCGCACAACACCCCACAGTCTGACTACTGGTGTGGTCACTGTTGCACTGGTGGTTGATGGTGTGTCTCTTCCGCTGGCGTGGGCACTGTTGCACTGGTGGTTGATGGTGTGTCTCTGACCGCTGGCGTGAGCACTGTTGCACTGGTGGTTGATGCTGCGTCTCTGACTACTGGCGTGAGCACTGTTGCACTGGTGGTTGATGCTGTGTCTCTGACCACTGGCGTGAGCACTGTTGCACTGGTGGTTGATGGTGTGTCTCTGACCGCTGGCGTGAGCACTGTTGCACTGGTGGTTGATGCTGTGTCTCTGACCGCTGGCGTGGGCACTGTTGCACTGGTGGTTGATGGTGTGTCTCTGACCGCTGGCGTGGGCACTGTTGCACTGGTGGTTGATGGTGTGTCTCTGACCGCTGGCGTGGGCACTGTTGTACTTGTGATTAAATGTGTGTCTCTGACAGCTGGCACGAGCAATTTCGCACTTATGGTTGGTGGTGTGTCTCCGACTGCTGGCGTGAGCACCACCGAAACTGGACAGCGGGAAGAAACATTTAAACAATAAATACCATTAACGTTACCATCTTTGTCAACTTCTTTTAAGCAGGAATATTGAGAGAAATAATGGTAGGATTCCTAATTACATGGGAAAATGCTGTGTAGCAATTGTAATTAATTATTAAATGTTACATAATCAGCTATAACTAACTTAAGTCATGTGTCTCATTTTGGCTGCGGGTTAGATAACATTAGTTTAAATAGCCTATGGGCTGGGGCTAACTGGTTAGCATGCTAACTTCAGTAGATGTCTCTGCAACACAATACATAGATGTCTTTGACATCAAAACTGTTATTTCTTCACATTCTGTTGATAATTTTAATACATTTTTGAATGTAATTTAAAACTAAAATTCTTACATATAGCTCCATTAACCATAGCTAAAGAAGTTTGTAATCATTAGTGCTAGCTGACAATAAGCCATTTTCATCTGTGATTCAGACATCCTCTTGGGACGCAGTCCCAAACGGAGCTAATGTAATGATAGCTTATAAAAGTGAAGATATTGCCATGTTTTGCTGGAATATAACTTAACCTTGTGTTAATACCATCTTTAATTATGTACTAGATAATGCATATTATCGCTGATGTAGAAAAAAATAAACACAATACACACACACACACATACAATAAATATTTCACATTTAATAAATGAACATTACTGCTATGTATTATGAAGTGACACAAAACTTTTGGCCATTTGAGGGAAACCATTAATAAACATCAGGGGCTGCATCCTTCAGAGGATGCCCCTAAATTTAGACACAGCTTTAGTGTACTTGAATACAAAAGGCTCCTGTATGTATTTATAAAATCAATATATTTAGTGGTATCAAACTGATCATAGATCATATTTACCCATTTAAAAAAAAGTCCACTTAATAAACTGACGAGTACGTTATGATCAGGTGTCGCAGGTCTTAGTATCTGTTCTATCTATAGTTTAATTTTGTGGATTTGCATAATTTTTCTATTACACAGCTTGAGTTACAAGTAACCGTGTTATAATACTATTGTCATGCCCTCGTCAACCTCTGCTCCTCCAAACTCCTCTCACTCCCCTGATTATTAATTACCTCCACCTGCTACCCATCAAACCATCAGCCAGGACCCTAAAAAACCTTACAATTTCCCCTCAGTCTTTGTCTAGTCTTGTTTGGACCAGCTTCTAAAGTGATCTACTCTCAATCTCTCTCTCTCTCTCTCTCTCTCTCTCTCTCTCGTCGTGAGTTGTTTACCAGTCAGTCATCGTTTATCTTAGTTAACTTTTATTCTGATTTAATCTGTGGTTTCTCCTTGAGCTCTGTAATATCTGGGTTCAACTCCTCATCTCAGCTTTGTAACAGTTATTATATTTGTCTTTTTTTTTTTTTCCAGATCATTTTCTTTGTGTGTTCTGTTGTCTTCCATTGGCTGAAGAGTAAGTATTACTCAATATTACTCTGTCCATATTTTATAAGTGATGCAAAACACATCCTCTTACAATGAAAGATAGCAACACAATAGCTCAGACTTTAAGCACCTGAAAACTAGGTTTCAAATCTTAAGTATTTCTCTAGCATCAATTCACATCCCTGTTTAAAATGAGTAGGGGTGGTACTTTAACAATCAAAAAAACTGACCTAATCCAGGTTGGATCATTTCATTCAGACATAATGGCGGGGAGAATATAAAATAAGCAAATACAAATCAAAATTGTTCCAGTTTCTGTCCTGATTTTTTAAGCTTCAAATATTTGCAATGCCTCCATGAATATTTACATAAAATGTTCCTTGTGAATGTTCCTGTCATCTTTCCTTCATGATACATGGTGTATCATCCCATTTTTATTTTTTATTTATTTTTATTTTTTTTGTAGGTGCATAAAGTTGTCTGTCCTCTGAGTATGAAAATATTTATGGTCTTATTATGCAGTGTATATTTGTTCATTTTGATATAAAAGGTTCAAAAGATAATGTTTGGACATATGTTTCTCCTTTATATTTTTCTCCTCCTGGGATTTTTGAGTCTTTGGCTTTATGCTTTGTTTTTGCTTCAATTCTTGTAGAAAACATGGCACAAGTTGGAGGTGTGAATTCAGTTTCCAAATGGAGGCGTGTCCAGAATATTCTTCATGAGCTCTAAACTCCATAAAAAAGCGACCTTGATCCCAATGTGGCCGGTCCCAGTGAATCTCGTGGGGCAAATTATGAAGAAACACATGATGAGGACATGACTTGTGATCTCAGTAACTGAAGACAGCAATGACGACGATGATGGTGATTACAGATTCAGTGATTGTCACAGCAACTTTAGTGAGGAAGAATATTTTTTCAGTGATGCTCATGACAATTGCAACTTTGATGACTTGCTCGATGAACTGCGTCAGTGGGTGGTACAGTCTGGAGTGACACAAAATGCAGCTGATAGCCTACTTAAAATTTTAAATAAACACATCCCCACACTTCCAAAATGTTCAAGAACTTTAATGAAAACATCACATTCACATGAGGTGAAAACAACTGATGTTGGGGAGTAGGTCCATTTTGGCATATTGGAACGTTTGCTCCAAAACAAAGAAGGACTGCTGTCACAAACTGACACAGTCACGTTGCAGGCGAACACAGATCGACTGCCATTATTCAAAAGTTCTCCAAAGCACCTTTGGCCAATTTTGTATAAATTCCCTTTTGAAAGGGATCCACATGTGATAGGTGTTTTTAGTGGAAACAGCAAACCATGCGATCCCAATCAATACCTGAATGACTTTGTTGAGGAAGTTTCCACTCTGGAACAAGCCTTCACTCTAGCTGAGAGGATGTTTCATTTGTCGTTGGATTGCTTCATTTGTGATGCTCCAGCACGTGCATTCATAAAACAAACAAAAGGGCATGGAGGCTATAGTGGATGTGATCATTGCATTCAGGAGGGATCCTATGTGGGGTGAAAAATGACTTTTCCTGAAACATGCTACCCGGAGATCAGATGAGTCATTTGCACACAATTTGTACTAGACTATATGCATGTTTTTTCCTTTGGGGTTGAAAGAAAGATGATCAAATTTTGGATCAAAGGGGACCTAAAACATTGACTGGGCTCCCTTAAGATCAATGCCATCTCAGAAATAAAATAATTTGCACGAAGACCGAGATCGCTCTCAGAATTAGACCACTGGAAAGCTACCGAGTTTAGGCAGTTTCTTCTGTACACACTGGTCCAGTGGTACTGAAAGGAGTCCTCCCAACTCCACTTTATGGTAACTTCCTTACATTGTCTATCAGCATCTGTTTGATGCTTTCTCCAACCCTGTGTGCCCATTACAACGATTATGCAGATAATCTGATAAGGTACTTCATTGAACAGTTCAGAACCTTGTATGGGGTTGAGGAGATGGTGTACAATGTTCACTGTCTGTGTCATCTGGCAGATGATGTGAGAAGGTTTAAAGACTTCCTGGGCCACCTTAAGAGAAAGGTCAAAGTCACAACACATTCTCCAGCAAATAACAAATGTTGTAGAGATGCAGTCCACACAGAAGAAATCAACTTACCACCCAGATAAACATGGACCATCAGTGCCAGATGTTGCTTCAGCCACACAATACAAGAGGGCCACTCTTGAAAATGCTGTCATAAAATGTAAGACTGGAGACAACTGTGTGATGATTGGTGGACAGCCTGGCTTGGTTGATAACATCTTGTATGAGATGGTTTTTAAGATCTGGCTCCACTATACACAGAACCAATTAATTCACAAGACATTGGCATCTACACAGCTTGTGAGCTTGATGCAGAGGTCAAAGTGTACATAGTGTCAAAGTGTCTCTGATATCGAGATGAAATATTTTCTGCTCCCACTTGGATTTTGATGGGCAGCAACCCCATTGCTGCATTTGTATTAGAATCTGTATTTAAGTATTACAGTATATTTATCTGTGTGCCTGCCTGTTTTTATCCCTTCTTCAGGAAGCTGTGTGTGTGTGTGTGATCTTTGTTTGAATCACAACCAAATGCCATGTTATTCAGTTTTCAGTTGTACTGTATGTTGGACCTCACCTGATTGTCCAAATAAATAAATAACAAGAAAAAATTATTAAATAGACTGAGAAACATAAATGACTACAACATACACAGATTCTATACACTGGCTGCCAAAAGTTTGGAAAAATGTACAGATTTTGCTGTTTCGGAAGGAAATTGGTACTTTAATTCACTAAAGTGGCATTCAACTGATCACAAAGTATAGTCAGGACATTACTGATGTAAAAAACAGCACCATCGCTATTTGAAAAAAGTCATTTTTGATCAAATCTAGACAGCCGCCATCACTCCAACACCTTATCCTTGAGTAATCATGCTAAATTGATCATTTGTTACTAGAAAATCACTTGCCATTATATCAAACACAGATGAAAGCTATTTGGTTCATTAAATGAAGCTTAACATTGTCTTTGTGTTTGTTTTTGAGTTGCCACAGTATGCAATAGACTGGCATGTCTTAAGGTCAATATTAGGTCAAAAATGGCAAAAAAGAAACAGCTTTCTCTAGAAACTCATCAGTCAATCATTGTTTTGAGGAATGAAGGCTATACAATGCTTGAAACTGCCAAAAAAAAAACAAAAACTGAAGATTTCATACAAAGGTGTACACTACAGTCTTCAAAGACAAAGGACAACTGGCTCTAACAAGGACAGAAAGAGATGTGGAAGACCAGATGTACAACTAAACAAGAGGATAAGTACATCAGAGTCTCTAGTTTGAGAAATAGATCCCTCACATGTCCTCAGCTGACAGCTTCATTGAATTCTACCCGCTCAACACCAGTTTCATGTACAACAGTAAAGAGAAGACTCAGGGGTGCAGGCCTTATGGGAAGAATTGCAAAGAAAAAGCCACTTATGAAACAGAAAAACAAAAAGAAAAGGTTCGAGTGGGCAAAGAAACACAGACATTGGACAACAGATAATTGGAAA
This sequence comes from Myxocyprinus asiaticus, assembly GCF_019703515.2. NCBI lineage: Eukaryota > Metazoa > Chordata > Actinopteri > Cypriniformes > Catostomidae > Myxocyprinus > Myxocyprinus asiaticus. The sequence continues at coordinate 463,252 of NC_059344.1, forward strand.
AGAGTGTTATGGATCTTAACCCCATTGAGCTTTTGTGGGATCAGCTAGACTGTAAGGTGCGTGAGAAGTGCCCGACAAGACAGTCACATCTATGGCAAGTGCTACAGGAAGTGTGGGGTGAAATGTCACCTGAGTATCTGGACAAACTGACAGCTAGAATAACAAGAATCTGCAAAGTTGTCATTGCTGCGTTAGGGTTAGGATTTTTTGATGAGAAATCTTTGAAGTAGTTTAAAAAGTTCTGAACATTTTTTTTCAAATTGTAATAGTAATGTTTCACATTATTAATGTCCTGACTATACATTGTGATCAGTTGAATGCCACTTTGGTGAATAAAAGTACAAATTTATTTCTATAAGTGCAAAATCTGTACATTATTCCAAACTTTTGGCCGCCAGTGTATACATATGTAAATATGTTTTCAATGAATTAATTTTACATTATTTTGTTTTAAAAACATGTACACTTCACTCAACTAAATCCTGACTGTCCTCCCTATTGTCACGGATTCACCTGACTCTCCCGCCACACACACACAGCCTTCCCTCTCTCCCAAATACTAATCACCTGCACCTGCCTTCCATCACCACATCAATCAGCTTCACAATATAAGCCCGACTCACTCCTCAATCGATATCTGGTCTCCCTTAGAATACAGACTCACTTACCTGCAACTTCAGATCTCTCCACGTTTCCTCTCCAACATCTCCCTCAATTTGTGTGTGTTCCACTGTATAAATTCCCCAATTATATAAAGTGAGCTCAGCTGCAGCATGAGAAACCAGGAGCTGACATGGAAACATACAAAGTGTGCTCACTCTACAAAACACACAAGTCATTTAGAAAATGTTGCTGTTACATTTGAGGTGCACTCTCTGCAGCAGTACCCTTTTGAAAAAGTGCCAGTGCCATTTCTTGCAAGCTCAATTTGTACCCCTACCATAACGTAAATTAGATATGGACATGCTCCCACCTGATTGGGCAATAGGTGCATGTAGTTATGTCAGGGTACCGAGGTGGAGCACTATGGGATAAACCTGTAGCTCGATAGAGGGCAGAGCCTGTACAGAACAGGGTCCCTGTTTTTGTTTAACTTACAACAGAGTCCCCTGATCATACATTGTGAGTGGTATTTGTGCCAAACTACAGAGCAATTGTTAGGGTACACAGTCAAGGGATCCACAGACAACTATTTACTGTAGTTCATCAATGATAGATGTGTTGTATGACCTATTGTGACCATTTGCTAAAAGTCTAACAAAACTAAGTAAAAGCTTTTAAAATTCAGTCTCACCTTGCTCTACCTTAGAGTATCTAAGAGTTCCTGAAGAATCTTTCATTTGTAAAAATGTGATAACAAAAGTTCAGCTCATCATAGTTCATGGCAACTTCAACAATCTGGCAAGCAGCAAGTGGGAAAGAGCCGATTAAGTACTGCAGGGCTGATGAGAGAAGTGGGAACAGGTGTGTAGATGGGTGGGTCAGTCAAGTGATGGGGTGATCTGGTGGACAGCTTGAGGATGACAGGGCTGGGGAGTTGGAGGAAAGTACAGGGCCTGGGAGAAGTTAGGGCTGGAGACAGGGACAGAGAAATTCAGAGGGCTGGGGGAGAGAGTGTGGCTGAAGGGAGGGACTGAGGAGCAGATTGTGACAGACTAAGTGCTTCTGTGAATACACAAGGGTGCGTATCCCCATAGTGAGACATCTAAACAAACAATTTCTTAAAATAAGTGAAAAAATCAGTTAGTGCGGAAGAGTAGTGAGTAACTAGTAGCTATATTAGTTAAACAAATGTAGTAGTTGAGTAAAAAGTACAATATTTCTCTCTGAAATGTAGTGAAGCAGAGGCAGCATGGAATGAAAATACTCAAGTAAAAGTACCTCAAAAATGTACTTGAAGTAAATGTACTTAGTTACATTCTCTCTGTCTAAAACTAAGTAACATTGTGCTTACATACTCTTTTACAATCACTAACATACATAATTAAGATATTTCATTATTGTGAAATTTTGTTTGTAACATTTTATTTATTTTTATTTACACCAGACCAAACTCACGGTACCCAGAGTGCCAGTCTTTTGAAGAAGAAGACATAATCAAACCTCGGAAGTGCTCTGTACCGGTCCCACCAGATCCACCATCTCCACCATCCCCACCAGCCTCTTCTATACTCGACTCATCAAGAAGGCCAACAGTTACTCATAAGCATTAGTTTTAGGCTTTCATATATCACTGCAACAAATCTGATATTGTTGCATTAGTTGCACAAGTTAAAGTTAACAAATTACATTGCACAAATGAAACAAAATACACAACAACTGTAAATGAACAGTAATTAATTTGCACTCATATGTTTTTATGTTACATTTTTCCAAAAGATTATATTCTCTCTCTCTCTGTCTGTCTGTCTGTCTCTCTCTTTGTCTGTCTGTCTGTCTGCCTTTTTTACCTCTCTCTCTTGGCACCTGCAAGCCTCAGATATTAATTTACTGTTTACTAGGGGTGTAATGGTTCTCAGTAAAAAACCGAACCATATGGTTCGCCAACCACGGTTCGGTAAGTATTTGCTCCACGGTTCATCAAGAAAATAAAGCGCAAAATAGACATGCGCAGTTGTATCCTCCGCTAATGCACCTGTATGGCTCTGTAGATGGACACACACTGCCTGTTTTTCATGTGGGTTGGACCTTGTATGGGGTCTATGTTAAATCAGCTGATGACATCACAGTTTTACATGCTTTAGTTGGCAAAATCCCAAGCGGAGAAAACAAGCCAAAAGAGAGAAGCCCCTGCATCATTCAAGTCCACTGTCTGGGAACTTTCTCTATGCAGTCAATTACAACAGCGATGGTCAAAAAACTTTTTCAAAACAGGCACTCTTTGCAGACATTGCTCGACGTGAGTGCCGTATTCTTGTAATACATCAATATTTGATAAGCTATTTATGCCGACATCACCTGAGAATATATAGAGCATGGTGCACACAGAGCTGCAGGTGAGCCCGAAACTGCACACAGACACAATCCCGCTAGTTCAGACAGACATGAAACAAGAACTAAAGCGCTTGGGGTGTTCATAGCCAAAGTTATGTTGCCCTTAATCCGTTGATGAAGATGTGGGATTTCCGTGAATGATTAAAATACTAGAATCGGGTTACATCATCCATTCTCAAATTCATTTTAATATCAAGTTTATTTCTTCTTTAGTGATGTACAGATTCAGAACGTTGGATATACGTTGAGTTTGAAATGCACTTTATGTTGATGCATGTAGCGTAATAATGCAGGTATTAAGTTAAAATATTGAGTTAGTAATTAGAGAATGTTTTTTTTTTTTTTTTTTTTTTTTTGTTATGGACCCTAATGAAAATTAACCATGGTTTTACTATAGTGATATTGTAGTAACCATGACTGTAATAACAAGGACTATTGTCACCATGGTTTTGATAGAAATTACCCTAAATGACCCGTGACCCTAAAACCGTGATACAAACCAAACCGTGAAAAATTTGAACCATTACACCCCTATTGTTTACATACATGAGTTACTCCCAATAGTAGTTTTGATGAATGGACATAGGCACGGTCTATAGAGCCTACAACAACTTGTCAAATTACAATAGTAAATGCTATGCTTGCTGCTTACTACTGTGATAGTACAGTGTGCTTTTATATATAACATGTTATGACTTACTGTGTCAACAGCAACAGAACGGCACATAAGTCAGCTGGAACATGTTAAAGAAAAGGTGGCTGTTATCAAGCAGCTGTTGTAATCATTGACAAATCGCACCTCTCCAGCTGCAGTCCTGCCAGAGGGCATACATTTGCCACTGAGCAACTTGCAGGACCTCGAAATGGTTGAAAATAGGCTTAAGGAGGAGGCCTGCTACAGTGAAATGTTACATTTGGTTTCCTCAAATACCATATTCTATGATAACAAGTTTATTACATTTCCCATTACAGTTTGTTGCTGTCTTGTGAATACACTAATATATTTGTCAGAGGGTGAGGTTTAGACAAAGAGACCCAAACGCAGAGGAAAACAGCCAATGAGTTTATTAACAACAAAAAATTTTCAGCAAAGGCAATGACAGGCGAATCTGGCACCGGCTGCAGTGGCGAGAAGAGTCTGGAAGCAGTAGCCGCACAGTGGGCTAAGGGAGGAGTGTGTTTGTAGGATGAGTGTGTATGTTGTGGAAGTCAGGAGCAATCCGTAGGATGTCCGTTGTTGCTGGTGTGTTGCAAAGCAAAGCCCAGGCTAAGGTTTCCCCTGACATGTGGGCAGAGACGAGGAACCCTCTTCCAAGGATACTGGGCGGTGAAGACAGGCGAAGGCGAACTGGAAGGTAACCACACTTCCCAATACACGAGCAGAGACAGGCAACCAACAAACACAGGAGAGATCTGCAACTAGGCAAGAGAGCACAGTTAATGCTTGACAGGGCAAACAATAATCATCACATTGACCACACTGAACAACAATGATCCAACATCGGACATGACACATGAGGGGATTTAAATAAGTGGGGAAACAAACAAGGGGCAGGTGCCGCTCACAGCTGAAGATAGTAATGATCAGTGTTCCCATGGAAACACTGATTCCGTGTGCCAGTGGCACCTGAAACATATAAGGGCAAACGTAAACACGCTCTGACCAAAATAGACAGGGAACAATGATGCCATGGTCCTAGTCAGGCAAAACTCAACCTGGCACAGTGACCGGACCGTGACATCACCGGAGGGCACACGGCAGTAACTTGTGCACATTGGTAACTCACGCATGGCAGTAACCAAATACCGGACCTGTGCACCCACACAAAGCACGTACGTGAAACACATACAGACGGGGTTGATGATGTCATGGCCCTCATCAGACAAAACCCAATCTGACAGGGTGACAGGACCATGACATCACCGGAGAACGTCACTAACAACCGGACCCGTGTGCTCACCACTAAAGGGGTACACAGAACATGAGGCAGGCCGATACTGCCGTGGTCGCATCAGGCAGAAACCCAACCTGACAAGGTGACAGGACCGTGACAATATTACTACCTCAATTTAGGCAAAGTATCTGGCAACAGTTGGGGGTCCAAACCCATCCGCCAACACAAGATGTATCCTTGTCTGCATGCTAACCACCCCACTGGCCCAACAATTGTGCTGGCGGGGCTCTGGCCAGAAGCTGGCCTTTGGGAATGTTGGGCACTTCGTTCAGGAGTGGATTTGGTTATAGCAATAATTAATAATTATCAAAGCTAATTATTAATTATTAAAATCAACAGAACATTGATTAGAATCAACAATCATCAAAGATAACTATCAATTATAAAATTCAATAGAATATTAATTATCAAAGATAATTATTAATTATTAAAATCAATAGAACCCTGATTAGAATTAACTTTAGCTTATAAATCCTTCAAATCAACAATCATCAAAGATAATTATTAATTATTAAAATTAATAGAATATAGATTATAATCAACATGAACTCATTAATCTTTCAAATCAAAAATCAAAGATAACTATCAATTATCAAAATCAATAGAATATTAATAAGGATTAATATCGACGGGGCACCACCCTGGAATCAGGGACTAATAACCAGACAGTATAACGGTCTCAATATAGGATTGATCTGTTAGGAAATTCGACGTCTGGAGAACATCGACATTTAAAAGGAAAACAATGAAGGCTTGAATCTGAGCACTGACATCCCCTGCCAGCCCTTGGCACAGGTGCATGCAGAACAATACCAAAAACACTTCTCTTTAAAGTATAACAAAGTTTATTGATGCAGTAATATCAATTATTAATCAATACAATGCATTCGATAAACTTCTGACTTCCAACTATAAACTAAACACATGAGAGTAAGGTATGTGTGTGTGTATGTGAGTGTGTGTGTGTGTGTGTGTGCACTCCACTAAAACAACCAATAATTTTGCTCGAAATGTTGCGTTTGTGCATCGATTAAATCTCAACTGCATCTGGGAGAAACGGCGTGCCTGCTTTCTTTGTCTTTAGGACTTTTTTGCAATTCCTGGATTCGTCGCCACAACGTAACTTTGTGACGGTGCTTGTTTGTCGTCGCAACATCGTGGATCAATAGTTGTGTATTGGTAACCAGTTAGTCATTTTAATTTTATCTAATATTCTATGTGCGGACATGCAGTACGAATCTAATTTCTGTCCTCATTTGCCCCAAACTATTTGAGGCTTTTTCAACAGCATATGAATGATACAGACTCAGAATTTGGTTTAGTTCATTTACTATGAATAAAAAACAACATAGTGTTCACAACAATATTACACAAACAGGTTTATAAACATTCATGTTTATTTTATCAATGCGCTAGTCATACTCATAAGTTCAATTGTAAATTGTTAAAGATAGCATATTCGTTAATAAAATGGTGTCACAATAATGACTTTGTGTCTCATAATAATGATTTAGTATCTCATAATACTGAGAAACTTTAGTATATCGCAACTTATAACAATAATAGGACACCAAATCTGTTTCCTGAATGTGCTCTAGGACTATGTGAACCCGACCCAGTGAATGTATTGTATGCATGTGCAATACGCATACAGTATGTGACTTGAGGGGTTATTGACAGCTGTCATAGGTGGAGGTATGCCCTAGAAGGGTGAGTTCAGAACAGACTAAAGACACAACCACATGTCAAGTCATATTAATTTGTATAGCACTTTTCACAATACACAATTTCTCAAAATTGTTTTTGGGTGGTGGAGAGCCGTACTTTTCTTGCTCCACTGGTCCAACTAAGGTCACCCTCAGTCATGACTGATGCATATAATCAATTGGGAAGCTTTTGATCATATCAATGGATAGCTGGACCAACGGTGTACTGTTGTTTTGATGCTTGGGCTGAACCTGGCTTCTGAATGATGCATCTGTGCGAAGAGTAAGGTTTCCGGTGTCCTGAAAGGTGATTTTATTAAACCATTTGCCTTTTTGGTCACAGTCATCGTAGCCATAATATCCAGAGCACAGCTTTGTGCCATGGACGAAGGCTTTTGCTGGATTATCACAGACAATGCAGACAGGGTACTTCTCCACGCAGTCCAGTAACCTTTGATGCATTGGATAGTGTAAATATTCCATTCCAGATTTCTGTATTTAGGTGTTTTCAGCAGAGTACGAGCAGAGGATGGAAGATCTGTGTGGCCATGTTGCTGAAGAATCTTCAGCAACTGGTCAACAGCATTGCTTTTCCCTTGGAAATGGGACACCCAGGTTGCTAGATCTACATATATGTATTTTCAAATTAGTTTTATACAGATTCCTTTTTTATTTATTTATTTTTAATTTTTTCATTTCTATAGACTGCTGTATTATGTACTTGCTTTCTCTCTACACATTGTTACTGATGCAAATACAAATAAAGTTTGCATCTGCGGCTTTGCAGTTAAGTAGATATGTTTTCTGATTATTATTATTATTGTTTTTTTTTATTTAAATCAGATGTATTTCATTACTTTATAATACATATTTTTCCAGTGAATGATTTTTTTATTTTTTGGAGGGCTCCTAAAAGCGTAATATTTAGTAAATGACGTTACGGCTCATGCACATGCCTGAATACGCAAGAACTCCTTGGAATGGACCAAATGCAGCTACGAAACAGAAACACGCTTATGCTTTTGACAGTAGTAGTAAAATAAATGAGAACTCTTGATTGTACAGTCTTGTGTCGTTCTTACAGGTTGCGGATGTTGTGCAAGCGCTTGATGTTTTGACTGCTGATGAGACCGAAGCAGGTAAGTGTCCGTTTATTTATTTATTGAAGTGTATATTAAAGTGTATTTACGATTTGTGAGGGGAGGAGGGTCAACGTGAATCGACATTGTTGGTTTATTACCTCACATCTTTAATATATTTTTTAATGACCTGGATAAATAAAAATTCTATAGTCAGTGACCGACATCGACGCTTCACAACACCTCAGACGGCCTATCATCATTGAGCCAGAGTAGGCCATAGTAACAGTAAGATTAGTCAAAACCAATATTTTGTGTAGCAAGGAAATACTTTTGTTTTAAAATAGACATAAATTGGTAATTTCTCTAATATTTTGTTTGAACTAAACTGCACAGGTTATACAGTGTCCAAAATCACCCCTGTACCCTCATATAGTGCACTATTTGAGGGGACATCCACTTTGTAGTGGTCTCCGAAACCACAGTGGACATTATCGAGGGCACTCATTCAATCCCATAATGTACCACAATAACAAGCATACAACCAGACAGTAACGGTATACTCACCATGATTATTGAATCAACTCGGTAACTATGTACAGAAAAAAGTAGATGATATATACAGAGAACATTGTATTCTCTCTCAGTCAGAGGATACCGTTAGTAACGGACGAAGTCTCGAGACATCAGTCTCGTGCAGTTCAGATTTCGTGCCACAGCCTGCTTGGATCGATTGACCAATCAGAATAGAGTATTTCACAGAGCCGTGTAATAACGCATATTATTTGATACTGTTATTATTATTATTATTATTATTATTATTATTCTATAGAACAAATTACGTAACTGGTACGTCGTGTGTTAGCTGGGTTAGTGTTTTGCGCCGAAGTAGATCACTATAAAGCATTTGCGTGAAGGTGTCTCAATGCCGTCACTGTAGGACGAACTGTTATTTTTCCTGTAAATACTGTTGTCATGATGAGTACATATCTCTGATGAGCTATTCAAGAGATTGTACTGTGTATGAACGCTCGCACAGACGCCCGCCACTCTCATAACATCAGCCATGCTTTGATAGTATGTTTTATTTTTTATAAAATAGTATTTTATTTACCTCTTGCAGTTGAATTCCCTCTCTAACGTGATTCAGCAATGTAGAGAACTAGCGTAAATCCTCATGAAATTAGACACCTCGTAATTCATACAGATTTGATAGGCGGCTGATAAATATATTTCTGATTATGATTTCATAACGTGGGCCAAAAGATCACTCGAGGGCCGCATGTTGAGTAGTGCTGATGTATAATTTTAATTTAACATGGTTGGCAGTGATTTGATGATGCTGGTCATTATTTTGAATCAGAATTATTAATTCAGCTTTATAGAAAATCAGCCCTAATGTCTATAACATCTCAAAAACATGAATAACCAGCAATCCTGGACACATAATAAACAATCTGATGGTATTATTTAAAATTTCACAACTTAGTCCACATATGTGGTCATTCATTTTTAGGAAAACTGTTTGCTCTAAATTTTTATTTTTTTATTTATTTATTATTTTTTGCTTGTTTATGAGGTGCTATTAGTTACAAATCAAAAATCGAAAATGAAAATGCACAGAGCAATCACACTCATGTCTCAGGAGGTGAAAAGAGAAAATGGGAACAGATTAAAGATTAGTATAAGTAAAAAGTACTGTAATTTACACAACTAGAATAAATACAACGTGGTAGATAAAATGCAAAGTGTCTGGAGTGCAGGATCTGAACACAGTGATCATTGTGATCTGGCACATGATGAAAACTCCCAGGGAAGTCCAACTGAGGTCATTTCCTCAAAACAAGTCTCCGCTGCTTATCTGATATTTATTTGTTAAACAAAAGACTCTCACACTGAATATACAACATACACATACAGTCTGTATTTCTCTCTGAACCCGTCTGTCTCTTACATTATACTGATTTTATCTTCATAAACACCAGCACATATTCAAATTCCCTTCCAAAGAACCAAATGCACAATGCTTCATTATTTTTCTCTGCACTACACATTCGTAAGAAATACGTCAATTTAGAGGAAAAATGCAAATATGATTCAGACACACAGTGTGAACAGAACAACATCAGCGTCATTATCAGCTGGAATCAGGACAGAAACAGGTGAAAACTGAAGGTAAGAAAATCTCTCATGTGTTTTGCTTTAACTAGAACTTTCCTTTAGCAGGATCTTAAAGGGAAGACTGGGGCTAGTAGTCATATGGGGAAGTTGTCACAATGTCTATCTCAGCTACTATAAGATTTTGTGTCAAAAAGTCCAGTTACACAAATGTGTGTATTAAACAGCGCATTTGTATGGTGGTTTCACTAGTTCAAAAACCATATTTGTGAATTATACCCTCCAAACTAAAACTCCATGTATAAAATCATATTGTCAGAGCGAGAGTGAGACAAAGGGACCCAAAAGCAGAAGAACAGGTCAAAGGATTTATATACAACAGAAAATGTCAATTCTAACTGAACAGGCAAAGGCTGGCGATCCCAGCACCGGCTGCAGTAGCAGGAGGCGAAGACAGAGTCTTTTTGCACATACTGGCCGCACAGTGGGCAAGGCAAGCACGTGTTCGTAGACGGGTGTATGCATTGTGTAAGTCAGGAGCAGATCCGTAGGAAGTGTCCATTGAAGCGTGGTGAGGTGCAGAGAACAAAGCCTGGGTGAAGGAGGGCAGTCGTATTCCCAACACGCAGGCAGAGATAGGCAACCAACAGATACACGAGGCAGCACCTACTAGACAAAGAGAGCAAGGTTAGTTGCTTGACAGCACACAATAATCTAGCAAAGACAGTGAGGGCACACAAGGATTAAGTAGGGAGTAAATCAGAGTGGAACAGGTGTTGCTAGTACGTTAATCAGTGGCATGATCAGTGCTTCCCTGGGAACTATCAGTGTTGAGGATTGTTAAGGGAGAGAGAGAGAAACACAAAAACAGAATAAACCGGCAAACTCAACGTGACATATTTATAGCTGTTGGGTAAACAAGCAGACATAATAAAACAGTAGTGTACATTCAGACAAGAGTATAACAACTAAGGGAGATTAACAGGTCTCAAGACAAATATATTTTTCATAAATGTTAGGTTGAGGCGAATTGTCACTTGTTTTAAATTAAGTATTTTATTAATAAGAACCTATTTAGCACAAATAAAAATTTTTTGTGCATTACATGTTTCTTTTTTTTTTTTTTTTGTTTTTTTGTGCAGTTTCATGAATTAGTTTGTGTTTCTTATTTTTGTGTTTAAATTTCACTAAAAAGTCAGCAATAGACTGTCCATTGTGACAACTTACCCCATATAGAGTGACAAATTTAGGCCAACATGTGTTCAATGAATAGTTTCTCTGGAATAATGGTGAAGATGTTTAATTGTTTTTGTGTGTGTGTGTGTGTGTGTGCCAAGACTATGCACTGTATATACTGTGTGGCTAAACAGAAATTGACTTTCAAAAATAAACCTACCCTTGAAAATATATACTGGAATAAAACATGTGACAACTAGCCCCACTTTCCCTTATTCTACTTGTGATTAAAATGGATTAAGGTAGATTTAGTTGATTTTGTACCTCTTAATGTTTCAGCTTTATTTGTCTCAGAAATGGAAAGAGTTGCATTCATCACTTTTCTTCTGACAGGTGAGTGTGTGTGTGTGTGTGTGTGTGTGTTTCTCTTTATGTGAAATTGTCTCAGTGTTGGACCATAACTAACTAAAAGTAGTGACACTATGAATTTAAATAAATCTTTTCAGTAGCGTGATGGTAACTCAGTTATATCAGATGTTGTTGTTTTTGTTTTACTCAGTTATTTAAATATAGTTTTTTTCTGAGTACATTTTGTGTACATTATTTTCTGTTCAAAGAAATTTTATGCTGATACCCTAATAGAGATCCTCATTGTTTAAAAAAAAAAAAAAATACAATTCAATTAACATTTTTATAGATTCATAAAGATGACAAAGAAAAACAAAACATATATACAATGAATCAACTTTTAACTCCCACTACTACCCCTCCCGAATCAACAACCCCACCCCGACCCCCAACAAACATCCCCGTGGTCACACATAAGTACACACACACACACACACACACACACACACACACACACACACACACACACAAAATAGAAATAATATAATAATCATACACATCTAAAACTACACTTCTCCCTCCACAGCCCCTCCCCGAGAGTCTCCCCAAAACACCAAATAACTGCCCCATTTCCCATCAAATGAATCCCAGATCCCAAGCCTTCTACTTGACAAATAACTGCCACCCTCCCCATCTCCGCGCACCACTTCCAAAATGAGGGCACTCCAGCCGACTTCCATCCCCTTAAGATAAGCTGTCTGCCTATCATAACACTGGTCAGAAACCAATTTTTTATGTTTTTATCCCCTATATCGATGACCGCCCCATCGCCCAAAACACAGAGTCTGGGGCAAAACTAAACCCGAGTGCCCAACACGTTTACTCCTCGCCTCGCATAACACATGATCTTTATCAGATGATCTCAGAAATTTGGCTGTCTTCCTCTGCAGATCTCCACACCGGAACCCTGTGAGCTTGCTCGATTTCAAGCTTATGGCCTGTTATGTCGAGCAGACTCGGAAAGAGTCCGTCCAGGAATTTCACCATATTCCGACCTTCTTCGTCCTCAGGAATTCCAACAATGCAGAAGTTATTCTGCCGGTTACAATTCTCCAAATCCTCCATCTTCTCCCAGACACGCTCCAAATCAGCCTTGGTCACTAGCAGATTAGCAGAAAATTCCCTCTCCGATGACTCCAGATAATATATCCATTTCTCGACATCCCCCATTCTTGTAACCATCTCAGTAAATTTTGTCTCAGTGGCTGTGATCGATCGACGTATTGCAGCAAGATCCTCCAAGTCAGCAACGACCTTCGTCATCATTGCCGATACGTTCAGCAATTCTTGCCGAATTTCTTCACACACACACATATATATATATATATATATGGAGATCAAGCTTTTGACACTTAAGACAATTGTGGGACTTGTTCACAACTATTACACATGGTGAAAACATTCATTGATGCTCAAGAAGACAACAAACTACTATATGCATACTATACTTTATGTAATTATCTATATGGAGATTGTGAAGAGCAGTATTAAATAAAAAAAAATCTTTTATCTCTTATATTTGTATAAATTATGAAAGGGGTGTGAACATGAGACAAAAGGGGATGCAAACTTATCTTCTCAACTATATACTGTTTATTAAACCTCCAATTAATGGGTTATCAGCTGTCTTCCTTTTCTTCTGCTTTCTATCTTGTTTATGAACAGAAATCTAAATCGAGCAATTCTGTGATTTGGCGACTAAAACAGCCATTTGGCTCCTTAATATTTCAGTTTAGGAGCCAATGGCTCCCAAGTCATTTTTTTTTAGTCTGAAGCCTTGATATTGTCTTCCTAGAACAGTTATGGATCAGGGTGTATCGAATCTCACCGGTTTATGACACAAAAAGTATCAAAACTAGCAAAATGCACAGAGCTCGCCGTTCACACGTCCGAACCTCACATGGCGTCATGTGACTCGTCATTCGTTGTCTGTCTTAGTATTTTATTAGTAGTTAATATTTGCTATTATTATTATTATATGTTCACACAAAGCTCAATAACATTATTTGGAGTTACTGTTTGCACTCAAGTGTAAATATCACCTTTAAACAGCATGGCTGTTCTCACCCCTAGACTACTGGGAACACAGAAATATATGACAAACTGTAGTATGTCTCTCCAGTGGTATGTGAGGTAACGCTGGTATTCTTTTACCTCGTCGACCCCAATTCGGTTCCACGTTTGTCCCTTACATTTTTCCAACTCTGTTTCCTGTCTCCACTTTTAATATTTACTTTTGTAGTACTTATAATAGTACATTTAAAGGAGTACGTTTTTTTTGTTTGTTTTTTTTTGCTGAAAATATACATTTGATGCAATTAACCATGGTGTTACTACAGTAATATGGTGTTAATATATTAACCATGTTTAATTTAGTTTACTAAAAAATACCATGGTGATCCTGTGGTTATTTTATCTGTAGAGGACATCAGGACAGATCTGTGTTCCTATCATTTTTTTCATCCCCATTTCCCCATCGAAGGCACACACTTTATTTTAATAAACGTTCACAAAAGTATTTTAAACGTAGAAATAAAATGTCCAAATTGAGTGAGTTATAATAATTGAAAGTAAACATTGATTGTTCTTGCGGTGATTGGAGGCTGGGATGATGCAGACGTTTTCTCCAGCTCAGTGTCTCAGTCAATCCTGGAAATCCCTTTATTATTAACTGAGAAATGGTATGATCAGTAGTGCGTCAATCTGTGGTTTTGATCCTGCTCGTGATGCGCGAGTTCGAAACCATCCAAGACCAAAACCAATTTTTCTTCCCATCTCATGTCAGCAGCAAAGACAGACTTTTTCCCTTAATAAACATTAACATAAAATATTTTAAAGGGTTTTGTAGAGACACTGTGAAACTTGATTAAACACATAAACATATAAGACACATAATACCAAACATTACAGGACACCAGCCGTTGCGCAAACTAGCTTAAAATAAAATAAAAACATTTCAATGCTGAAAATATGTCTTAGCATTTGTTTTTAATGTTTTAATTTATTTTTAAGCCATCTATATAAAATATTTTTAATATTTTTGTGAATAAATGTGTATATATGAAATAAAGGGACATCACATGTCTGTTAAGATAGAAGTTAAGATAGAGTTCTCTGATGACCCAATGAACGCTCGAGGCGGGCGATAATGTTGAGCTATTATCTACCCCATCCCCCATGCAAACCCAGACAATGGTGATTTGAGGGGTTGTGAATCTTTGGAAAAATATAAGTGAATTACCCTCACGCTGATCTAGAGATTACTAGAGTAATGTAACTAAGTTGAATCATAATCTTTATCATGTAATCATGAATGCTGCCTTACTCTGCGACTGTACTGCCTAGGATTTTTACACTTTAAAACACAATGCGTTGTTGTTGTTGTTAACCTCCACTTTTTAACATTGTATAGAGTGTAACGGTCACCCCAGTAAGTCACTGTTTGCAGATAGGGAGAGCCATATACTGACAAAATGTTCAGCATCTTCTCTTTTAAAACAGCAATTTTATCATAGTAAACTCAAAACATAGGATTGTTTAGAGTAAAACAGGGCGATAAATTCATTAAATGATGAGCTGGTTTCTCACAAAAGCAGTTTATTCAACGTTAATAAACATTAAGCATCTCCTCTATAGACATCCATTAAAAAACGGCCTCTTGTCTCCTCGCCAGTGTACCGACCATAGAATGTCTATGGGACCGCCGCATTATGATATTTTAGGCTAAGCTTGTAGTCTCCCTTGTATATGATCTTGCATATACCTACAATCAATAATGGCTAATCAAGCAATTATTCATTATAAAGAAATAAAAGCAACTGAAAGTATATTATTGACACATATCAGCCTTTAATGCTTTAATGTTGCAAATAAAAGAATTCCACTACTGTTCTAACAAGTGTCATCGCCAGTTCCCATATAAACCAATGCCCCATCTTAACATGGGCAACCATGTTAAAATCGCTCTTAAACTGTGTCAAATTCATTGAAACAGACATCAATCATACAAAGTGGATTAATAATGATACCAAATTTTTTTTATTTTTTTTTATAATGTGCAAAACATCTTTTCGTTGCTCCTTGGCAATTCAGTGAACGAATCTGCTGAAAAGGACAGAAAAATGATTCACGTGCACGGGCACATCCCCAGTTATCACGATCCCCAGTTATCCATAACACCGGCTACATTTTTGTTTCTATTTATAAATCATGAAAAGGTGATAATGCTGTTTAATCACTAGAGCCAAAATGTAATTTTTCTTTTAATAAAGTTTTATCTTTCAAGTGACACGGCTTCATTTTGCCAAAGTCAAGCAGCGATGAAGGGA
This sequence comes from Myxocyprinus asiaticus, assembly GCF_019703515.2. Taxonomy (NCBI): domain Eukaryota; kingdom Metazoa; phylum Chordata; class Actinopteri; order Cypriniformes; family Catostomidae; genus Myxocyprinus; species Myxocyprinus asiaticus. The sequence continues at coordinate 479,016 of NC_059344.1, forward strand.
GAGAGCAGGGATAAAAACATGCTTATTTATTCAGACATGTCGGTTATCCGTACACAAGTCACTTATATTTATAAAATCATTGATTCAGATACAATTAAACTAGAAATGCACTAAGTATGATGTTATTCATAACACCCAGGATGTCATCATTTTAACACACTATAATAAATAAAAAAGCACTATAATGTGAATATATAGTTTATATTTAATGTGTATATACCAATGTTAGTCAATAAACAACACATAATAAAATTATGAAGCACAGGCATTATTTACCCCACTAGAATACAATGTAAACATTAGTCTTTTACACTAATATGCCTCTGTGTATTTCTGTGTATTCTTCATGAGTTAAAGCAGCTCTTACAATCATACAGACGGGATCATCACAGACGTTTTGTAATATTCTTACTAAATCAGAGCAGAGATATTCACAGTGATGTAGTTAATATATGTGTGTATAAAATATATTTAAATGTCCGCAAAATTCAAATTTGGCAATATTTGTGCTGACCTCAGACCTGTATACACCTTTCCTGGAACTTGGCATGGATCAAAAGCATTTTTTTTAGTTTTTCTTGAGATCGTTTTATGGGTGTTTATCTCTTGACCGCCATTACTTCCTCCTGCTGATGGACACAAATATGGTGGCGGCGGGGAAAAAGTGACGTCATTAAAACAGGTCACTTTCAGGGTTCCCGTGGATCCTTAAAAAGTCTTAAAATATCTTAAATTCAGTTTTCCAAAATTTAAGGTCATAAAAAGTCTTAAATATCTTAAATAATACAAAAAAAAGTCTTAATTTTTATTTAAAGAGGTCTTAAATTTGGGGGCAGAAAGACAGGAATCGTGATATGACCTTATGTGATTATCACACTTCAAATGAATACGATTTAATTAAATAAATGCATGCGCTGTATCCTTCTGAGTGAAAATACGGCACTGTTGTATTTTCTCCAAGCACGCGGGGGCTTGTGAGTGTTTCCAGCTGCTGCAGAGAAGTTCACAAAACTATGTAACACAATTGTTGTTCCTGGGTAGTAAGTGTTATTTCCTAATTGCTTATGCCTCAAAAGTATAGAACATGGCTATTATTCCCCACAAACTTTGCTTTTGTGACCAGGACAGTGATATTTTGAAATGTACCTACTTCCAATGAGAAAACGGGTGAATTTGTGTCTTTTCGTTCAATAAAGTCAGAAAAAAACAACATATGAATCCAAATGAACGTATTTATACTAAAGTAATAAAAAAGATTTAGAAGTGAGTAGTTTTTCGAGATTTACAATTACACTGTAAATTACGTTCACAAATCAGCCCCCAAATGTAGTCTCCCATCATTTACACATTGCAATCATTAAACCATATCAGAAATATATGACAAACTATCACTAAAGAGCAACTGTTGATGATGGTATAGTGTTGATGAAATATGTCTGAACCTCCCCATCACAGGAAGAAAAGACTAAGAACATTTAATATAGGCTACCAAAAACTATTGGCAGATTATAATTTCAATATCGAATCGGCACAATCCAATATCAGTCGACCTCTAATTTGTATCTATTATAATGGTATATAAACCAATTTTAATGTGATGTGGAAAACATGTCTTGAGTATTGTAAATGTATAGCCTACCCTGTTTTACTGATGATCAATGTTAAGACCATGTTGAATGTGTGTCCCTGCCTGTTTAAATAAGAGTCAGTGATACATTATTTATTTTGAGATTGTGTTGGTTTGTTTTGGTATGGGTATACGGTATTAATTTTATTCGTTCAGTTCTTGAAAAAGGTCTTAAAAAGTCTTACATTTGATTTAAAAAACTCTGCAGCAACCATGATTTTAATGCTGCCATTACCTTAATTATACATTATTCGCCTTCTACACATAAAAATGTAAAAATACAATACAAATAATAATATTAACATTTTTTATCATAATAACTAACTTTCTTCACACGATGGTGCCAAAAAAACTATGGTGACAAAAGTGCCCCTTTGCACCTCCTGGTGGTGATTTTACGAAAGTGTCTCACGTGTGAGAATTTGAAGTTTTCACCCGGCAGTACTTACCGCTCAATCTGGTTGATTACCTACTGTAATCTTTTCAATTTATTACAATGGACATATCTTGTAAAAATCTTTTAACATGTCATTTTAGTGAATCACCACTTTAAAAAGTCTGGGGAACTGAAATTTTACTGAATCCTAAGAATGACCCATATTTTATAAGATAATGCCCTTTTAAATAGCTTCAATGTAGTTGTGAGGAGGAGGAGGAGGGCGGGCCCAGGTCATGAGGACACACGCCCGGTCCTGAATCGGGTTAATCAGCCGGGAGAGCGAGATAAAGACGAGCTGGAGGCGGCAGTTAGAGAGAGAGAGAGCGCGGCCGCTGCGTGTCTGTGTGTTTACCTTGATTTAAGTTCATTTATGTTATTAAAACTTACGTTGACTGTTCAGCCGGTTCCCGCCTTGCCCACCTTACCCTGTTACAGTAGTTTGTTACTTTTTGTTATTAGCTTGTAGTTTAGCTAGCTTGTCTGTAGTTTAGAGTAGCTTGTTGTTTTGGGAAGATACAAGTAAACAGTGTTGGGTAAATTTTCTTTTAAAAGTAACCTGTTAGAATATTGCATTACTCCTTAAAGTGACAAAATGAATTAAAAAGTTACTTTTTATGGAAAGTGTTACATTACTTTGCGTTATTTTTGTGTTACTTTTTTCTCACTGCTGTGCATTCAATACAAATATAAGAGATATGTAGAGATATTACAGGTCATGCTAGCTACTTTACAATACTCATATAAAAACAACATGCTAAACAAACAGATATTTAGAAAGTAGGTCTTCACGTCATATTTATAATAAAGAATCAATAACATGAATGTGCATGATTTGTTTTTCCATCAACATGGCAGCCAGTATGAATAATGAAGAATAGCCACTGTCTTGCCTAAAGCAGCAAAGTCCAACACTTGAACCTGCATCATATATGCCAACATGTGCGGTGCCCATCGACAATGTCAGAGTCAACTTGATGTTTTCAAAAGTGTAAATATTTACACATGAATCAATCGTGTGTCACTCAACCAAATGTTGAATGTTAAATGCTTTAACATGGAGCAGTTCGGATGCAAACTGATCCTGGAGCAGTAGTTATGGCAGCTTTGAAACAAAGCAATTCGGATACACAAACAGCCAGCGATCATTCCACACTTATGTAACTATAATCATGCTGTGGTCACAGCTTATGCCTGTGCTATATTATACCACAAAAATGTGTTTACACACTTTTAAATGCAGCCTACATGAATCAGTCGTGAGAATGAAAGTATCACTTACCTGAATGTTTCATTTGACAAAATGTTGCACATCTCTTAACTCTTGCTGTGATTGTCATGACAACTGCAAAATTTATGACGGCTGCTAATTTAAGCTCCAGTGCACATCAAATCCACCTCTGCGAATAAGTACAACTGGATTCCACTGAAGCGTTCAGATTTACATTCCTTTACCAGCAATATTTTGCCATTTTTAAAACATAAATCTCAGGGTGGGCTAAAAGAAGACTTGTTGTGCTCTGCCCATCGCTGATAATACGCACACATATACTACAACTTCAATGTGCATCTCTGGTAAGCCTCCCACTCTCTAGAACTACAATACCCATCATGAACTACATCCCCTCCCCGAAGTCTGCACACATTTACTCCTGATTTATCATAAAACGGGGAAAGGGGAGGTGTACAAAAGCAATGCATTACTTATTTAAAAAAAAAAATTACTCGGATATTATGGTCTAAAATAAAAAAATATTGGGTTACTTGTTCCTCAAAAAGTAATCTGATTACATAACACACACGTTACTTTTAACGTTAATCCCAACACTGCAAGTAAACACTGATCATTATTAAGAACCTTGTGAATTGTTTTTATCTTGATATTTGACACATTACAACTACATTTGACAATAAAGTAATTTTTTAGTGTATTTTTTTTCTCTTTTCAGCTGTCTTCAGTTTCTCTGCATGTGTTCCACATCAGTATCATTTTGTGAATAAAACAGTCAGCTGGACTGAAGCTCAGAGATTCTGCAGAGAGAATTACACAGATCTGGCCACCATCAACAACAAGAACGACATTGAAGAACTGATGAAGTCTGTGAATGATAAAAGTGTTCTGCTTGTCTGGATCGGACTGCACAAGACAGAGAATAAAACATGGAAGTGGTCTCTGGGTGACCCTGCGATCTACACAGGAAGTGATTCACTGTATCAGAAATGGGGAAACGATCAATCAAATGCTGCTGGTGACTGTGTTTATATGAAGAATGGAGAATTGCACAACAATAACTGTACAGACAAAAACTCTTTCATTTGCTATAATGGTGAGCGCAGCTGTGTTTGATCACAACAAACTGAAATGTGTCAAATGAACATTATACAGAAGTATTTATATCTGTTATAATGATAAAACACTGACAATAAACAGATATTAGTTTTCAAGTATTAATCCACTAGTTGCCACTTTGTCTTTGAATAAATGTAATTATTAACTTATTATTTAATTACTTTGTGAATAAATGAAAATCAATATTAGTAGAAGCTGACATGCATATTAATATTAATTAATATTAATTAAAAGTCTACAATGGGCATTTGTTCTTTTAAAAAGTTTATTACACCACAAAAGGACAAGTGATGAAAAAAGTATTAAAATTTATGAAAAGCTCAAGTAAATCGGTAACCAGTACTGGGCTGAAAATACCCCTTACACATTCATATACACTTCAACCTTAAATTTTGATAAAAAAAAAAAGGAAACTCCACAGATACTCATTTGTTAACTAATCAAAATCTCTCATACAGCCAGCAGTAAAGAATACATCTTTAACAGTACACAAATGAACTGGAGAGACGCTCAGAGTTTCTGCAGAGAGAAACATACAGATCTGGTCAGTGTGAGGAACCAGAATGAGAATCAGACGATTCAGAACATTATTAATAATCAGACAGGAAATCATAATGTCTGGATCGGTCTGTTCAGAGACTCGTGGGAGTGGTCAGATCACAGTGAATCCTCATTCAGATTCTGGGCACCTGGTGAAGCCTCAGCAGGAAATACTGAAAACTGCACAGTGATCTCACTCAATGAGCCGCGGGGGAAATATCAGGACTGGCACGGTGATCAAAGCCACAATTACCCCTTTGTCTGTCATGAGGGTGAGTAGATCATCTCACACACAAACAATCATTTGTCACAATATACCTTTGAGTTTAAGGCCTGTTTCACAGTTTAAGGCTGTGTGTATTTATTTCAGCACTCCTATTATCAGATTAAAGTATTCACATGGCGCACATAAGAAACAGAACTGCAAGGAGAGTTTCAACACTGAACTCAGCAAAAACAAACTGGACTACTCATGACTTCATATCAGTGAAGCCACTGTGCCGCCATATTGCTATGCCCAAACATTCCAATAGGAAATCATCTCATTTCAGCGAGTAAACATTAATCATTCAGTCACCGATTTTATATCTGAAATCTGCATGTACATCCCTACAACGCAAACGTCCTACACATGTAATTATTAATTTAAATTCGGGAATTTTTCCTGTTTCTTGAAAGTCCGGGCGAGTTATGTATATCTATATCACTACTAAACTTCATCAGCGAACAGATCAGCTGAATGTAAATACATTCAATGAAACTGACATTTTCAGACTTATTTATTGTGATAATCGAAGTGTTTGTTCAGAGTTACTTGTTCTCACAGTCACTTGAATAAGAGCACACGTGATCTCTCTCCCTCTATCAGCCGTGCAGCGCAATTAATTAAATTAAACTGACACGCTGGATTTAAATGGCAAATGAACACGTATTTATGACATGTATCCATGAATGAGAGCGCAGAGACATCACGATCTGCGTATATCTTCTCCCTCATAACGAATATTATCCATAACAGATTATTAAACATTAACATGATTGTCACTAGAGGGCGAAATGCAACTGTCGTATCCGCAGGTCGGAGACGGTGAAACGAGGGCGTTTCCTCCTGTCAGTCATTGACGCTCTATGAGAGTTTGGGCATACCAAGATAGCCGCTCAACACTTCCGGTGGCTTCACCTCCTGCTGGCAGTTTAACATTGCGTCAGTGATCCAGTTCTATATATATATCAGTGGTTAAAAACCTATTTATTTTGGACCCCCTCTAGATTGTATAGGCTTGGTCTTAAAGACACTCCCACCTCCTGGCAATGCCAATCAAAAGATGGGGACACAACCCATGTTTTTTGGGGATGTGTTGGGATCCAGGAGTTTTAGTTGTGGGATCAGAGCTTTGTGTGTGATGTAGTGGACACTCAATTTTCGTTTTGCCCCAGACTGTGTATTTTGGGTGATGGGGTTGTCCTGAATATAGGTGATAAATATATAAAAAGCTGGGTCCTAACCAGAGTGATGAGGCAGACAGGTAATTCTCAGGGGATGGAAGTCAACTGATGCGCCCTCATTTCATGAGTGGTCTACCGAGATGGGCAGGGTAGCAGCATTTGAGGAGATGGCATGTAGAAAGCTAGGCAACCTGGATTTGTACATCAAGAATTGGGGCAGCTATTTAGCCTTTTTGGAAGGCTCTCGGGGACGGGCAGTGGAGAGAGACTAGTGTTTTTTTTTTTATTTATTTATTTTATTTTTTTATGTTTCTAAATATTTTTTGCTGTTTTATTGTCTATATGTGTGTCTTTGTCAGTTGGCTTTTGACCACTTGGGTGCTCGTTTGTGTCGGGTGGGGGTGGGGGGTTTAATGTTCGTGGGAAAAAGTTGGAATCAATAAAAATTGTTAATAAAAAACAAAATAAAAAAAATATTTATTAAAGGGATAGTTCACCCAAAAATGAAAATTCTCTCATCAATTTCTCACCCTCATGTCATTCCAAATGTGTATGACTTTCTTTCAGATGCAGAACACAAATTATGATCTTTAGAAGAATATTTCAGTTCTGTTGATCCATACAATGCAAGTGAATGTGAATTTTGACACTCCAAAAAGGACATAAAGGCATCATAAAAGTAATCCATAAGACTCCAGTGTTTTAATCCATATCTTCAGAAGTGATATGATAGGTGTGGGTGAGAAACAGAAAATATTTAAGTCATTTTTTCTAAAAATTCTTCTCCCTGCCCAGTAGGGGACAATATGCATGAAGAATGTCAATCAGCAAAAACAGAAGAAGAATGTAAAAGTGAAAGTGAAGATTGACTAAGCAATGAGGAGTAAAAAAATGACATAAATATTGATCTGTTTCTCACCCACACCTATCATGTCACTTCTGAAGATATGGATTAAAACACTGGAGTCTTATGGATTACTTTTATGATGCCTTTATGTCCTTTTTGGAGCATCAAAATGTTGGCACCCATTCACTTGCATTGTATGGATCAACAGAGCAAAAATATTCTTCTAAATATCTTAATTTGTGTTCTGAAGAAGAAAGAAAGTCATGCACATCTGGGATGACATGAGGGTGAGTAAATGATGAGAGAATTTTCATTTCTGGGTGAACTAAAAAAGAAATGTCCCTTTTTCAGGACACTGTATTTTAAAGATAATTTTGTAAAAATCCAAATAACTTTACAGATCTTTATTGTAAAGGGTTTAAAAAAAATTTCCATGCTTGTTCAATGAACCATAAATAATTAATGAACATGAACCTTCAGCTTACAGACGGTAGGCAATTAAGGTCACAGTTATAAAAACTTAGGACATTAAATAGACCTTTCTACTGACTCTGAAAAACACCAAAAGAAAGACGCCCAGGGTCCCTGCTCATATGCGCGAACGTGCCTTAGGCATGCTGCATGGAGGCATGTGCAGATGTGGCCAGGGCAATAAACTGCAATGTCCGTACTGTGAGACGCCTAAGACAGCGCTACAGGGGGACAGGAAGGACAGCTGATCGTCCTTACAGTGGCAGACCACGTGTAACAACATGTAACGTGTGCTGGCTGCTGGCAATGATGATGATGAAGATGATGAGAACCCAAGTGCAGTTTTAATTACAGAACGTGAAATCCAAAAACCCTAACTAAATATAAACATGAACATGGCTTGACTAAAAACTTGACTTGACAAAAACTTGGCTTGACTACAGCGTACCAAACACATACCAACACATTCAATACTTGACCACCAGACAATGAAAACATGAGGGCTTAAATACAAGACATGGGAGAATATAAACCAATGAACAAACAGAACTCATAACAAGCTAATTAAACAATCACCCAATGAAAACATGACACATGAACATAGAGGGAAAACAGAAATCACATGACAAGGGAAACAGGAACACATGACATGAAACAGGAACTAGACTTTCAAAATAAAAGACATGAATCAACAAAATACACCTGACACAACACCTGCACAGGATCGGTACATCCGAATATCACACCTGCAGGACAGGTACAATATGGCAACAACAACAACTGCCCGAGTTACACCAGGAACACACAATACCTCCATCAGTGCTTAGACTGTCCGCAATAGGCTGAGAGAGGCTGGACTGAGGGCTTCTAGGCCTGTTGTAAGGCAGGTCCTTACCAGACATCACCGGCAACAACGTCGCCTATGGGCACAAACCCACCTTCACTGGACCAGACAGGACTGGCAAAAAGTGCTCTTCACTGACGAGTCACGGTTTTGTCTCACCAGGGGTGATGGTCGGACTCTGCGTTTATCGTCGAAGGAATGAGCATTACACTGAGGCCTGTACTCTGGAGTGGGATCGATTTGGAGGTGGAGGGTCCGTCATGGTCTGGGGCAGTTTGTCACAGCATCATCGGAATGAACTTGTTGTCATTGCAGGCAATCTCAATGCTGTGCGTTACAGGGAGGACATCCTCCTCCCTCATGTGGTACCCTTCCTGCAGGCTCATCCTGACATGACCCTCCAGCATGACAATGCCACCAGCCATACTGCTCGTTCTGTGTGTGATTTCCTGCAAGACAGGAATGTCAGTGTTCTGCCATGGCCAGCGAAGATTCTGGATCTCAATCCCATTGAGCACGTCTGGGACCTGTTGGATCGGAGGGTGAGGGCTAGGGCCATTCCCCCCAGAAATGTCCAGGAACTTGCAAGTGCCTTGGTGGAAGAGTGGGGTAACACCTCACAGCAAGAACTGGCAAATCTGGTGCAGTCCATGAGGAGGAGATGCACTGCAGTACTTAATGCAGCTGGTGGCCACACCAGATACTGATTGTTACTTTTGATTTTGACCCAATCTTTGTTCAGGGACACATTATTCCATTTCTGTTAGTCACATGTCTGTGAAACTTGTTCAGTTTATGTCTTAGTTGTTGAATCTTTTTATATTCATACAAATATTTACACATGTTAAGTTTGCTGAAAATAAAAGCAGTTGAAAGTGAGAGGATGTTTCTTTTTTGCTGAGTTTATTACTTTAACACAATCTTTTGCAATATAGACTTTAATGAAGCAATATAAAATATCATAGTCAGCTACCAAAGACCTGACTGAAAAAAAAAAAAAAGTAATCTGATGGACTTGATGCACATTACACATCCAGTGACAGGCTAACAGACACTTTCTGTTCAGTAAATCTGAATGAATCCAGATGACTTAAGCTATTTATAGCTACAGTTTTTGGTTTAATCGCCACTTTTATGTAAATGTGGCTCCCTACTCATGACAATACGATAAGTTTTTAAAAATTAACAGTAGCATAATAATGATCAATGACACATTGGGTAAAACCCTTTTATAATTGGTGGCTGTTATCAAAGGAAAAACTCAGTATAGTAACCCAGAAACGGCAGTATTTTCAGTTTAGATTTGCAGCTCTGTTACGCAGCAGAAACGCTGTCAGTATGAAAGCTCAACACAAGCCAGTTACACTGAAGCTCAGCTTACACACCACAGACACCGGATGGGTGAAACAGCACTAACAAAAGGCTAAATTATTCTTAACTAGATGGATAATTAAAAAAATAAAAAAAGTGTCATTGGTGTGGGTTTTCTTTTAAGGTTTGATTTGTCTTTTATTTTGAAATATATTCCCATGTCATGACCTATTTTACTGTTTCCTGTTTCCTTGTGTTCCTGTCTCCTGTCTTGATGATTTCCAGTTGTTTCTTATTTGTAATTAGTTCCCTTATATATTTGATGCTCTCATGACTATGACATCACCCATTCAAGTTGGAAACAAAATTGAAGAAGCTAAACTTAAACAATTATGCCATGAACAACGGCAAAAGCTCTTTTACTGTTATACCAGAGAATAAACACAAGTAAATAAATCTGCATCACTTATAAACAACACATATGATTTATTAATGCATGGTATCTAAAAAATGATTAATTAATTTGCTTAATTTGAGTCATTAGTTGACTGTCATATAGAACAAATTTATATTATTGAAATAAATTACAGGAGTTGAAATAATTTTGCAGAGTCATTGCTTCCCATCATCTGTCATGTCGACATGCCCCTTCCACCGTACCAACATGGAAATTTGTTTATCATCTAGAGTTAAGAGTTTCCTACTCGTTAATACGACATTGCTGGGTCATTTGTGTTCTCAGAACTCCAGGAGTGTAAAGTAACGATTTACAAATACTCACGTTATTGTAATTAACTACTTTTTTCCCAAGAATTGTACTTTAAGTAGTTTAAAAATTGTATACTTTTACTTGAGTACATTTTAAGTGCTGTAACTGTACTTTTAATGCACTATTTTCCCACGTCTGTGTTCGCTACTTCCCTGTCCTGATTTTATTTTTATCTATCAACATGATTGGCTAGTGAGAGTCTGGTGACTCCCATCCAATCAAATCACACATAAAAAACTTGAAGCTGTAGATCTGACGCCAGCTGTTATGGATGTGCAGGATGCCTCAAACACAGTTCAACACATGAACATCGGCTGCACCTGAAAGGCTTTTCGCAGTGAAAAAGGTCAATTGCTTGACTGTGTCATGTGAGTTTAACTTGCTCAAGCCAGACATCAGCATTAATCCTGCCTCTAATTTGAAGAAACATATTGTTAATTTCATATTTCTGTTTACTAAATTCTGTGTCTATAACGTAGCCTGTAATTTATTCTATCACTGAGATTATTGGGCTGATGTGAGAGATTAAGGCAATGTTATCAATAGGGCTTGGTTCTAAAACGATCTCGATGTTTAAAAAGAGAGATGTCCTCGATATTGATGATAAACTTTTGAGTCATTTTCTATATTTAGCCTATGTTCTACATCTAGAACTGGGGTGTTCATTACATCGATCGCGATAGCAAGAGCACCACTGGTTGGTTGATCTAGATGAAATATAAAAGATTGACTTTTTATTTCCTGACATCTATAGCTGCATGCTGTTTGATTGACAGGCGCGTGCTGTTTGATTGACAGGCGGTTCATGTTTGTGCGTTTCACATGCGTGTGTGCAGGCACGCAACTAAAAAAATCAAATACACTTTATAATTTTTACAGTGCCCATCTTGATGAGGCATCAATGTAAACGCAGTCGGTTTGGTCTAAAGTGAACGTAAACAGTGGGACAAAAAGCGTATTTGCATCAAAATGTTGGACTTGAAGTGTAGATGTAACCGAATTGAGCACTGTCTAGTAGGCTCTGTCATATAAAGGCTGTTAATCAAACAAAATTAACAAGGAAACGAGAAAACCACTCTCTACTTTTGGCTGAATAATTTGAGTAGCTTTAAAAGTATTAATGTAATAGAATAAAACAGTGACACTTTTAATAATAATATTTTTTAAATAATATTGTTTGTTTTTTTAATAATACCGACCCCAGATGTAGAGAGTGTGTTAATTTGTATAATAAATTACCAGGAAAGAAGAGATGATAAAATAATTTATAATTATGCTTAACCTTTATCAAGTTTTTTCTGATGCCTGATAGAAAAGAATCAACCTTTATAGAGCAATACTTCAGGCAGAATATTCCACCAGTCACAAACTTCAGAAAATGATGCATCATGCATTAGAATGAGAACACAACTATTTCTGGGCTTAAAAGATACAAGAACTAAATCAATGTTGAACATTGTATCTCAAAAGGAGGACAATGTGGCCCCCCATGTGCTACTTAAAGAAATAGTTCACTAAAAAATGAAAATTCTCTCATCAGTTACTCACCCTCATGCCTTCCCAGATGTGCATGACTTTCTTTCTTCAGAACACAAATGAAGATTTTTAGAAGAAGATTTCAGCTCTGTAGGTCCATACAATACAAGTGAATGGGTGCCAACATTTTGAAGCTCCAAAAAGCACATAATGATTTGAATTATTGACAAGAATTATTCCTTTAAAGCCCGATGTGGCCCCTGTACCAAACAACTTTTCCCATGTCTGCTCTACCGCCTCTATTGTGCGGGACATGACGTGCCAAGTGACCCTGCTTTTTTTGTGTTTTTTTGTGTTTTTTTTGTGTTTTTTTTTTTTTTTTTGTATTCCTTGCATTGTTTTGAACATGTTTTATGCACAACAGTAACTCTCAGTCAGCATCAAGGGAAATTTAGACCCTACACATAAACTGATTTTAATGTAATTGCTTCATACATTACGATATAAAATGGTGATCAGTGTATTGAACATAACTTTTTAATCTTTTAATTTCTGTTATGTCTCCCTTTTATTTTTTTGGAATCATATTAATTTAGTATTTATCATAGATAAGTGATGTATTTTAAAAGTTGGCATACAGTGTTCATTATAATGGAGCATAGGTTTTATAACTCGGTACTCAATGCTCGCTACTCATGATTACTTTTAAATGAGCTACTCTTTTACTCTTACTTGAATAGTTTGTAGGACAGGTACTTTTACTCTACTCGCACTACTTTTTTGGGAAGTAACAGTACTTCTACTTGAGTATGATTTTTGGTACTCTTTCCACCCCTGCAGAACCCCTATGATATTTCCGAAATGGATGAAGTAGATGCCATACATAGAGATACAAAGACAAAGAGCAAGAAATGTGCAGGCTCTCAGAAGAAGAAACATAACTGCAGTAAAGTTTATGATACGTGGCACAGAACACACACAAAGAAAATGTCCTGTATATGGCAAAGACTGTAAGAAATGTAGAGGAAAAAAATCACTTCGCCAAGTGTTGCTTCTCAAAATGGAAAGGACACACACCGAGTCCTGCACGGGTCCTGTTTTGTGAACCCGCACCCACCCCGACCCGCAGTACTTATCAGAACACCCGACCCATTATCCGACAGCAGCAATAATTTAATTCTGTATACGACCCGTTTAACATAAAGACCGTGATCTGAACCGCACCCGCATTAAAATATAACTACTACATCAGATAGACAAAAATGTTTATTTGCTCACATTACACAAGCAGACAAATTAATATCAAGCACTCTGAGTTGGAGCATTTAAGAAAAATAGACACGTAGCCTAATGATGTGGTGATAATTCACAGAAAAAGATGAGAAAGATGAACATTATTTGACATTTTAAAAATGTTTTTTTTTTTTTCTTTTTCTTTAAACAACACCAAAGCATTAAATTCTGGTGACTTTGAGAGAAGCATTTAATAAAAATAAAAAAAAATTGTTGCATTTTCTGAAGTATGAGTAGCGTTCATGTAACTGTTGGCTAAAACATTTCTTCCAGTAACCGTTCAGAATAAACGTGTACTCGTGCTAAAAAAGCAAAATGCACCACGGTGAATAGAGCAGAACGCAGATGCCTTGAAATGCGTTTTTATCAGTTGATAAAGTTCTTTTTAACTTGACACAGCACCTAAAAATGCAGCGCTCCCATGAGAGATGCTAAAAACTAGTGCCTGACCGATATATCAATATTAGCCTTTCACCAATATATCGGTATCGGCTTATTTTTTTACAGATATGCGGCGATATGAAAACTTTTTTTCAGAATATATAATGCAGAAAACAATGCTTTAGAATTGGTGTCATAGCGTAGATTGTCCAGCAGAGCGCGCTCTGACTCCATTATTTACAGAGCTGACTGTGAGCTGACGGTGGCTCTGCAGACAGGGCAGAGTTCAGCGGTGTGGATTTGAGCGATCTCCTCTCATTATATTGCTAACTAGTTTGTTAAATACATATTGTAAAGTTAATAAAAAAAAATTGCCCCATCATTTTATATAACTAATATAACATTAACCTTGTCCCTGACATCCATGTCACTCATGTTTATCACATCTGTTTGCTGTTAGCCAGCTATAGTTTGTCAGTGCAGTCAGTAATGATTGAAAGGTAAACATCTTTTTACAGCTCAGCAGACAACGGTGTGGTGGTGGATTGTGTCTGTCTGAGTGTTGTTTTCATGCTATGTTGTTACCTTGTTGGTGAGACACAATGCTGGAAAGTAAATAAAGTCCATCTTTTACTCTCCATGACAACGAGCTTATAGCTAACTAGCTAATCACGTAGCTACTTTCATTGCTTGTCAGCTGATTGGAAGCTAATGTGTAAACATGTATTCACCAAACTGTTTTGTTCAGGATTCACAGTTTGGTACCCCCTTCAACCGCACAATTCCAGTCGTTGCATTTATAAAATTTAATATTTAAAAGTCTGGTTTTCCAGACATTAAAATAGGATACGTAATAAAAGTAGATTTAATAAATACTATATTTGCCCTGTGTAAATAATAATATATAGGAACTGTATCTAAAATAAATGAGGGGTGATAAATACTAATACAACAGGCTGGAAAAATAGACATTTATTCATTTTAATATCATATATATATTTTGAATGTGTTGAAACTTAACACCGGGCGACGCACCCTTAAAACGGCACTGTTAGATCGGTTTCATGCTGAAGAGCCGCTTAAAAGTATGTTTTTTTCTCTCTCGTAAATGTAAACGAGTGTGAATGCCAACACCATCATATATGTCGAAAGGACTGATGCCTGTCAACCAAAACATGATCTCATTGTCATTAAATGAGTCTGCTTTTTTATTCCATCAGTCACTCCTGGTTGGAGTCTTCCGTAAATATTTAGTTTATACGTAGGTTTATGCTCTACCTATTTTTAATGGTGCAACGCTCAAATATTTAATAGAGCGTAAATTGTGACTTAGTGCCCATTTACGCCACAACTAGGCTAAGTTGTAACGTATGTGCAGCTGGTACAACCGGCCCCTGATGTTTATTTAGCTATTTATTTTAATTTAATTTATTCTTTATTTAAATGGTCAGCCATTGACTGATAATAAGCAGTATTGATGTTTATTTAGCTATTTATTGTATTTTTATTCTTTATTTAAATGGTCAGCAATTGACTTATACTAAACATACAGTACTGATGTTAATTAAGCTAATTATTGTATTTTTATTTATTCTTTATTTTAATGGTGGGCAATTTACTTATACTAACAGTACTGATGTTTATTAAGCTATTTATTGTATTTTGTTTTATTCTTTATTTTCTCAGTGTTCATTTCTAGAATTTGTTGACAATGTATAATAATAATAATAATGTCAAATATTCTTTGATAAAAATATTTAAGAAAGCAGCCTTCTGAGTATCTTTGCACAGTCATATCAGTGCAAAATCGGTGCACAATAAACATAGAAAAGGTCTGTTTTCATTCCAGCTCAAAAATTAAATATATCGGTAATCGGTGAATTTTCCCTCTCTAAAATCGGTATCAGTCTCAAAAATCCCATATCGGTCGGGCTCTACTAAAAACACAGTGAAACGTGACGCAGTTGTCAAAAGACATTAATCTAGCAAATGTTTACATGGAAAATGATTAAAAACGCGTTCAGTTTGAACAGCCCCTTGTTCACATGACACAGCACTAGCTGAAGTTTCTCAAAGTTACCTCTCAAAAAGACAGACTTTTGTTTCAGTTGATTATTGGTACATTTACACTGTATCCAACGCTGTTTGTTCTCTGTATTCGTAAATATCCCGACACTGTTTTACTGTGTGAGAAACCGCTCCAGATGATTCCTTGAGAGTGCGCTCCAAACGAATTGTACCGAATCACGAATCGATTTAGCCCATTTGGCCAATTCACTGAAAAGAACCAACTTAAAAGAATTGTTCATTCGCCAACAGAAATATGGGACACACTTCATAATTGATGAAATATTCTGTGAGTAAATGTTTCTCAGGTCAGTCGGAGCGCTCATGGTACACACACTGGGTTCAGCCGCACAGCTGCAGGCGCCACTGTCTTTGGCTATTTGACTCACTGTCCACCCGTGCCTATTGATTCCTGACCCGCACCCACACCACAAATGACAATGTTAATATTTTTCCACCCTTTACAACAAATATTAGTGGTTCACCCATCGGGTACCCGCCCATGTACAGGAGTCTGGTACACACAATTGACAGATGCACAGAAAGTGACGATGAGGACACTACATTCTTTGTTTGAACTGTCGCTAGTAAACCAAATAACAGTGAATAGTGGATTACAAATATGGATGTGAATGGAACAAGTATTTCATTTAAAGTCGACACAGGTGTGCAGGTGAACATACTACCATTGAAACACTTATGAAGTCTATCAGTAAAGCCAAAAGTCTTAACACAGAAATGAAACCTGCGAGCATACAACAATGAACCCATCCTGAACATAGGGGTGTGCAGAGCCACTTTTCCTCTAATGTCATGCTCGTGATTGTCGAGGGGACGAGCAGTCTATTCTTGGATTAAAAACATGCGAGCATATGTGGCTGATAAAAAGAGTACATGTCATATACAGAGCAATGGTGACATCCCCGTGTACAAAAGGTGAATAGTGACAGCACTGCAGAAAACTCATATGCTGATATCATGAAAAATACCAAGATGTATTCCAAGGAATCGGATGTTTACCTGGCATGCACAAGATACTGAGAGATGACGCTGAGCCCGTAATCCAGGGCTCTTCAACTACCTTCTTGTGTGGGCCAGATGAAAACTTTTTTTCCGTGTTTATCTTAGCTATCACATTCATCGCAAGTAACGTTACTTAAAAACACCATTAATACTGTGCATTTATTCTTATTAAAATAGTCACAGGGTATACTGTATTGAGTTATCATGTTTTAAGGTCTGTCCATGAAAAATAAGCATGATTTATACTCTTAAACAACAAATAATTTTTTGATCAACTTTACTTTGAAAAAAACAACAACATAATAATAATTTTAACATTTTAGGGCTATTGTTTACAAATGATTCAAACTGAGGAGGAACATTTAGATCTGCTAAAGCTCTCTCACAATATCAACCCACATATGAAAACAATGGTCATACAGAAATGTCATGTTTACTTAAGAATGCATTTAAATTTAATTTTCTTTAAAAAAAAAGAAAGAAAAAAAAGAGATTAAATGTCTATTCTTCCATTTTCTCTATAAAGTATCCTCCTATTCAGTGAGGAAAAAATGAGTCCTGCAAATAGTGAATTTATGCACTGACACACAACCAGAATTTGTGCAGATCATCATTGGTAAAAGAACAAACTGAGCTACTTCTGTTCATGATTGAGAGGGCTGACTCACAGCTGTATAGAACCAAATATAATCCATATATAGTGAACATTCTTTATATTAAGAATTCTTAATTTTATAACATAATACAATATCATATAAGCATATATAAAAGACTATAAATTAGAGATGTAACAGTTACATTTTCTCATGGTTTCGTTTTAATTTTTCAAAGAGCCACTTTCTCCCACATTCATTGCGATAAAGAAAACAGATATGAACACACCATGAGTGTTCAACATCACACTCACCTGAGATACTACGTTCAAAACGAGAGATACAGTATATATACCATTAATTCCAAAACTGCTCCAGTGAGAAGTCAAAGATTTGTTCACCCTCTTTAGGGTTTTGCAGTGAAGTAACGCATTTCACAAATTAGCATTTGCGTGAAGGCGTCTCAACGCCGTTATTGCAGGATAAACTATTACTTTTTCCTGTTATGACTGTTTTCATGACAAGCAAATATCTCTGTTAAGCTATTCAAAAGGGTTAGACAGATTCACGCTGATGAGTGACTCTCAGGTGAGACTGAGAGCGAGCATTCTTGGTTGACAAACTGCGCATGTGCGCACATACGATTTCTATGAACGCACGCGCTGACGGGCCACTGCTCTCATTAAACATCAGCTGTGCTCAGATATTCTTTGTTGTTTATTTCACTCGTTACATCCTTTTGCAGTTTATTTCCCTCTCAAAGTGTGCTGTGCTTCAGCCATTCAGAGAGCTACTGTAAACCCTCTGATAAAGGAACACCTCAATTGAATTCATGCACATTTGAGAGACTATTGATAAATATATTTTTATGATGAAATCATAACGCGGGCTGCAAAAGATGGCACGTGCCGCGTGTTGAGTAGCGCTGCTAGTGCGTGCACCACTATGAAAAGAGACCTTGTACAAAAAGAACGATTTGTAACATTTATGGATTATTGTGATTGGACAGAGAAATGCAGCCTCTGACTTACGGTTGTTTACGCAAACCTGGAGATATTAACACGAATCAACAATAGAGGTCACTGTTGCCCCAAACATTGCTAATGTACAGTTCTATCCTTCTCATTGGTAATTTGTACTCATAACAGAAAAGATCTCACGACCCAGCATACAAATGATCTGAGACCCATGGTTGAGAAACACTGACATAAAGCTCAGGCATCATAAAAAATTAAATAACAAAGATGTGAGTTCGGAGTGAGCCAGATAACATACCTGGGTGATACGCTGATGGCTGAAGGAGTTCAGCCTGATCCTGAGAAAATCAGAACAGTGGCTGAGATGCTAGCACCAAAGGAATAGACTGAGGACTCTAGGACTGATTAACTAGAATCAGAATCAGAATCTGCTTTATTGCCAAATATGCTTACACATTCAAGGAATTTGTCCTGGTGATAGGAGCTTGCAGTACACATCAATACAAAACAGCAACAAGACAAAGATAATAATAAAAAATAATTACAAATTGAATAAAAAATTAAATAAAATAACTACATGAGAAAATTCCTCCCAAACTTGTCCACAAACACAAAACACTAACTGATGCACAATGGCAATGGAGGGACAAACACAATAAAAAATGGGAATGGGTCAAGAAAACACTAAGCACCAAACCTGTTCTGAAATTCTACGATCCAGAAAAGTCACTAAAAATATCAACAGATGCTATGAAAGACGGTCTCGGAGCTATGTTGCTCCAGAAGCATGGCAATGACTGGTTTCTGGTTGCATTTGCTTCACGCACTATGATGCCGGCGGAGCGCAACTATGCACAAATAGAGAAAGAGATGCTAGGAGCCGTATATGGATGCGAAAAATTCCACGAGTATGCCTATGGGAGATCAGTGGTTCTAGAGACTGATCATAAGCTGTTAATTGCCATTTACAACAAGGCTATTGGAGACATGCCTCCGCGCATTCTGCACCTGATGTTGCGTCTCCAAATGTATGACCTGCAGTTTGAGTTCACTCCAGGTAAGCACCTCATAGTTGCAGACGCACTGAGCAGAGCCAGTTTTCCTAATGAAAATGAACTAACAAATGAACAGGATCTTCAAGTTCATGTTGATTCCATAAAAGGCTCAATTACCTGTCTCACAAGCTAAGTGTGAACAAATTGCTAACATGACCGCAAAAGACCCAGAGCTGAGGACAATAATGAACAAAATATGCTCACTTGAGGAGAAGCTGAGTAATCCACACCAGAATTTCAGAGAAGAGTTGTCAGCAGTACATGTAGTGCTTTTGAAGGGAATAAAAATTATTGTGCCTCGTTCCATGAGACCGCAAATGGTGAAGCCGATTCACGAAGGCCATCTAGGCATCGAGAAATGTAAAAGGCGCACAAGAGATTTATTGTACTGGCCATTTATGCACAGAGACAGTAAAACATTTGTCCAACGATGTGACATTTTTCAGCGATACCGACACCAACAACATAAAGAGCTGCTCAAACAACATGACAAACCTTTTGAGCCCTGGAAAAAAGTTGGAATGGATTTGTTTCAGTTGAAAGGCAGAGACTACTTGGTAGTTATGGCTTATAATTCTAACTTTACCAAGATGGCACAGCTGCCGGAAACATCATCAAGGCAGGTGATCACTCATTGCAAATCAATATTTGCTTGCCATGGTATTCCTCTGACTGTAATTAGTGACAACGAACCGCAAAGGATTCAAAGCATTTGCGGACAATTATGGATTTCAGCATACAACGACAAGCCTGTTGTATCCTCAGTCTAACTTTGGGGACCAGTTATCTGATCTGACTTAATAAAAAACACAATTTCTCTCTATGCATTTGTCATCTTTATGAAATCTGTGTTGTAAAATCTATAAGTATACTTGTACACAATCTCTGAGAGACAGGCTTCAAAGTCTTACATTTTTTACGATAACAAAGTAACTACTCCTTAGCTGGCATGTGCTGTTGTAAATAAAATTAAAAAACGTCATGTCCAAACCACACCCATGATTAGTTTTAACCCATCATCAACGCTCTTTTACTAGCTGAGTACTCCTAGGTCAAGAATTTCAGAGATGTGCACTAATGGGGAAAAATCAGCCAACAAGCACCTTGGAAGAACAAAAACATGTCACTGGCTTTTGTCATCATTTTTAGGCATAATAAAAGAAACTTGTTCACCCAGTAAGTATAAATTAGCCTTAAGAGTGCTAGTCTTAAGTGCAGTGCTATGAAATATGCTATAAGTGCAAAGTCAGTGGGCATGGCCATGGAGGTTTGGTGTTTTCGTGCAAGCATTATGTCTACCTGTGGGTGCAGGTGGGTTGGTGAAATTAAGCATGTAAAGTGCAAGCGATAAATGGAGACAGCCCATCATTGGTAGCTAGTGTGAATGGGCTGTATGCATAGGAGCCATTTATGTTCTTGCTGCTGGGTGCCATAAACATTCGAGAGGAACCAGGAATTGATATCCACTGACTAGTGAAAGTTTTTATGACTGGCAAGAGGAAGATTCAGACAGAAATAAAAGATTACTTGTATTAGATTAGTTTAAAATTAAGATTAAAAAGCAGTAAACTTTTATAAGCATTGAAAATGTGGTGCTCGTTGGGACTAATTTGTTGTAGGCTCTTTTAAATTATAAAGAATGTAAGTATATTTAAAGGAATATTCTGGGTTAAATTCAAGTTAAGCTCAATAGACAGCATTTGTGGCATAATGTTGATTACCACAAAAATAACTTTTGACTCATCCCTCCTTTTCCTTAAAAAAAAGCAAAAATCTGTGTTCCAGTGAGATACTTACAATGGACGTCACTGGGAACAATCCGTAAACATTAAAATACTCACTGTTTCAAAAGTATAGACCAGTGTTACTCACTATTTTTTGTAAGTGGGCCACTTTGGGTTGAGACAATCATTTAGAGGGCCACACCAGTGGTGTGGTCGAGGGCATATGCCGTATGCCCACCTATCTTTCTTAGGATTTTGCATATGCCCACCTAAAATAAGTGATAATACGTATGGCTGCCAGAACAACGAGTAGGCTTTTGACCCGGAACTTTTTCAATCTAATAAGACGATGCATGTTGTACTTTTTCTTCCTACCTATATTTTCAATTGATAGCAAATTAAGAGCAATAGAGAACATGCAATTTATTTGATGTAAAGCACATCACAAATATATACATACATACATCAAATAGGCTACATCACATGTATAAGACCCATATTAAGGGTTACCTCAGTTGTTGGATGAGCAAAAATGTCCCTTCTGCCCCTTGACTGAATTCATTCTAAATTTATAGTCTGTTGTTTCTATCCTTGTGAGGCAATCCAGGTGTGCATTGGTCAGTCTGTTTCTCTGTTTTTGTTTCACAATGTTCATTGTTGAAAATGTTGCTTCACATGAATAAGTGCTGACAAAAAATGATGTCACCTTTTGCATGCACTGCTTCAGAAGTGGATACTCTGTGTCTGACACAAGGCTCCAGAAATGGGTAACACCTGATCACCTTACAATGTGTCATTTGTCTGCAGCTCTACTATCTCACTCTCTATTCCAGCACGGTCAGGACAGAGTGCTGCAATGACTGGGGTAAGAGATGACACTGGCACATGAAAGGGGTTCTCAATGAAGTTGAAAAACACCTTGTACTCCATGATATCCTTGAATCTTGATTCAAACTCCAACTTCAACTCTTCCAACACACGCACAAATGCATCATAGCTAAAATGTTGCAGTATGTCTAGGTTGGATGTGGTGACTGCTCCGAGTTTTGGGAAATGAACAAACTGTCTGTCAGGTATGAATAGTTTGGTGATTTTATTTTCAAATGCTGTAACCACATGAAGCATTTTGCCTGGAGTTTTAGATTTCCCTTGGAGCTGGAGATTCACCGTGTTCAGGTGGCAGGTGATGTCAGTTAAAAAAGCCAGCTTTAATATCCACTGTGCATCATCCAGCTCTGACTCCTCTCTCCCCTTGCTTGCAACAAATTCATAGATTTGAGGGAGGAGAGAGAGAAAGCTTTCCAAAACTCTGCCGAGACAGCCATCTTACCTCATTGTGAAATATCAAGTCGCTGTATTCTGTCCTGTATTCCTCCAGCAACTCGCGGGATTGCCGGTGATTCAGTGCCCTTGCAATAATAATGTTCACCACGTGCACAACTTGCTGCATCACAGTCTTTGAGTTTAGCCACAAGTGCTTGCCGATGAATGATACAATGAAACTTAACAAATTTGGGAATTTCCTCTCTCTTTCTCATCAGGCCTATGAGTCCCTTCTTCTTCCCTCACATGTTTGGGGCACCGTTAGTGCACACAGATGCCAGATTTGACCAGTCAATATTATTACCAGCAAAAAATGTAAAAAGGGCTTTCAGAATATCCTCTCCTCATGTTTGTCCATGAAGAGGCAGTAAACATAAAAGTTCCTCTCTGAACGGCTCGTTTAGAGGGAAGCGGACCCAAACACATCATTGGGCAATGTCACTTACATCAGTGCTTTTGTCAAGCGCAATACTAAAACACGGCACCATGGATATGTCGGTAATCAGTTGCTTACCGATGTTCTCGCTGATGTCTTCTATGTGTCTTGTTATGGTCGAGTCTGAGAGTTGCAGTCCCTTAATTTGCTTTAAAATAGCTTCCTTGTTTGTGAAATCAGCATATAATTTTTCGGCTGAGGCCAAAAAACATTCTTTGACAATTTTTGCATCTGTGAAGGCCTTCTTGTTTCTCACAAGTACCCAAGCAATCTCATATGTTGCCTCTATCATTTTCTCTGCAACAGTGCTAGATCTGTCCATCTTTAGTTGTTGTCCTTTGAGCTGTCCTTTGAGTTGCGCTATTTTGTTGTTTCTGAGGTTGCCTTGTGGCGGATATATTTTGTCAAAGTGGGCATGGTGTGACTGGAAATGTCACTCTAAATTTGCTTGTTTAAAACAACTCACTGCCTTCTGGCAAATAAGACAAAGTGAGATAGTCCCATCATGCAGTACAAAAAAATACTTGTCTGTCCATTTCTCTTGGAAGTTTTTATGTTCTTCTTGAATCAACCGTGTCCTTCTCTTAGCCACCGGAGCCATGTTAGCTAGCTGCATTTCCCCGCCACCATCTTCCTGATTTTCCTGGTTCTTCTTGCCAGCGCTGGGATGCTGTTTGAAATAAACTAACTCTCACGTGACATTCGTTCCTCTGTTGTAAGCAAAGCTTCTTACTTCGCCATGAATGCGCCATAGCGCTTACGTCACTGATGCGTCGACTGCTGGCAGGAAGCGATTTTATGAAGTTAAAAAGTTTTAATTATCGATTTGTTTTTCACACCAACCTATTGATTTGCTTCAGAAGTCATTAATTGATCGACTGGAGTCATGTGGATTACATTTATGCTACTAAATATGACTTTTGGACCGTCAAACAGCCAGCAGTCTGATGGCACCCGTTTACTTGCATTGTATGGACAAAAAGAGCTGAAATGTGATTATAAAAATCTTCACTTCATTTCTGCTGAAGAAGGAAAGTCATACATATCTGGGATGGCTTAAAGGTGAGTCAATCATGAGAGGATTTTCATTTTTGGGTGAACTAACCCAAAGTGCCTTACTGTAACCTTGAATTCAATTAAGGTCGATTGAACCCGGAACCTGGAATATTCCTTTAATTATTCTTTACTGACACATAACATTATGTATTAACTGTAATATCAGGGACATTGATGTATTTTCAGCATTTGGAACTTTATCACCACCTGCTGGTGGAATCCCCAAACTGCAAATGCAGGAACTGAGTTTAGATTTTGCGCCGAGAATAGACGTGGCTTTCAGCATTGGTGAGAACAGAAATCTCCATGTGGTTTGACCTTGTTGAAACAGGGTGGACCTCTATTCTGTGCCTACTTTCTAAATCTCATTGTGAATATTATGAGGCGTACCCCTTTCCTCAGCCTTATGTGTCAGTATGCACTCATTTACTCTGCCTAACACATAGTTGCACTATTACTGGTTCAAAAACAACATTTAGATTTTTTTTTTTAATCGATGTTTATTATTAAAATTTATTATTAATTTGTAATTTTCCTTATAGGTCATAGTGATGTGATAAAAAAATGTAATGGCCATAGAATAAAATTCAATAAAATAATAAAAAGCTGTAAAAAATAATAAAATCATTATTATTAAACTAGAGCTACTTTAATGTCACATAATATTTATTTTGAATAGTATATAAATGAGAGGGCTTGTTTCCTCTCAAGTCCTCATCTGTTCTGGATCATTGTAATTCTTGACTTTCTTTTTACTACAGACAAGTGCCAGATCACTCAGATATTGTATGTTAAGTACCCTGCACACCAGATAACAGAAATGCCATGCTATCTAAAGAAACTTCTATGTCTATGCAATCTCACAATAATGTTAAAAAAATGAAGTGCAAAAAAAAAAAAAAAAAAAAAAAAACAGGGAACTTAGATCATTTATCTGGGTGCTGAGTGGATACATTTACATGCATGACTGTCCACTGATCAGCCACAATATTAAAACCACTGACAGGTGAAGTGAATAACATTTATTATCTTATTACAATGGCACCTGTCAAGGGGTGGGATATATTAGGCAGCAAGTGAACAGTCAGTTCTTGAATTTCATGTGTTGGAAGCAGGAAAAATGGGCAAGTGTTAGGATCTGAGTGACTTTGACAAGGGCCAAATTGTGACGGCTAGATGACTGGGTCAGAACATCTCCAAAACAGCAGGTCTTGTGGGGTGTTCCCGGTATGCAGTAGTCAGTACCTACCAAAAGTGGTCCAAGGAAGGACAACTGGTGAACCGGCGACAGGGTCATGGGTGCCCAAGGCTCATTGATGCACGTGGGGAACGAAGGCTAGCCCGTCTGGTCCGATCCTACAGAAGAGCTACTGTAGCACAAATTGCTGAAAAATGTTATGCTGGCCATGATAGAAAGGCGTCAGAACACACAGTGCATCGCAGCTTGCTGCTTATGGGGCTGCGTAGCCGCAGACTGGTCAGAGTGCCCATGCTGACCCCTGTCCACCATCGAAAGCACCTACAATGGGCACGTGAGCGTCAGAACTGGACCATGGAGCAATGGAAGAAGGTGGCCTGGTCTGTTGAGTCATGTTTTCTTTTAGATCATGTGGACGGCCAGGTGCGTGTGCATCGTTTACCTGGGGAAGAGATGGCAGCAGGATGCACCATGGGAAAAAGGCAGACCGGTGGAGGCAGTGTGATGCTCTGGGCAATGTTCTGCTGGGAAAACATGGGTGCTGGCATTCATGTGGATGTTACTTTTACACGTACCACCTACCTAAAGATTGTTTCAGACCACGTACACCTCTCCATGGCAACGGTATTCCCTGATGGCAGTGGCCTCTTTCAGCAGGACAATTCGCCCTGCCACACTACAAAATTTGTTCAGGAATGGTTTGAGGAACATGATGAAGAGTTCAAGGTGTTGATTTGGCCTCCAAATTCCCCAGATCTCAATCTGAATGAGCATCTATGGGATGTGCTAGACCAACAAGTCTGATCCATGGAGCCCCCATCTTGCAAGTTACAGGACTTAAAGGATCTGCTGCTAACGTCTTGGTGCCAGATACCACAGGACACCTTCAGAGGTCTTGTGGACTTCATGCCTCGACGGGTCAGAGCTGTTTTGGCAGCACGAGGGGAACCTACACAATATTAGGCAGGTGGTTTTAATGTTGTAGCTGATCGGTGCGCAGACCACAAAAGAGTGACTGTGAGAAGTGCACCTTGACCCATTTCAATTCATCATAATCCTATCAAAATGTTCTTACTTGAAATAAAAACACATTTTCTAACTACTTCTATTACAGGAATATGATGGTTAATGTGCATGCGAGCTATCTGGTGTGTGACAAAATGTTGTTTATTTAATTTTTTGGCAAACTATTATTACATTCCAGCAGTTTTGACTGGGTGGACCATCCGTCAGTCTGGGTGGACCAGTGTCACTTTGTCCCTTATGTGGCCTCTCCCCAGTTCTCAGATGATTTAGCACACTACTTCTCAGGAAAATATTAAATTATGATTTGGGCCACTTCATTAACATACAATATACCCACTGTTTGCATGTATAAACCCACAGAATTGGATAAACAAGTGATCTAACCGCAGCCTGCAGACATCTTTTTCGCCACTGTTTACCGAACCTAGGGCTGTTACAGAGATAGGTGTGATATTTCATGACACCTATTTCAATGATGTCTGACAGGTAATAAGGATGTTTTCTGCATGTCATTTAATAAAACAAATGAACTTACAGCACCTTTAAAGCATATAAATGGCCTTTTGTTAGTTTGTTATGTTAGAATGTTTGACAGTTCATTGAGCGTTCCATTGGCCCATCTGAAATTGTGTCAGTGTAAAAGGGGTCACACACTGTACACGTCTGGCAGATGACACGACACACTCTAAAATTGTTTTCTACAAATGTATAAACACCTCCGCCACCGCTTAGAGGCTGCTCTAAATTCTGCAGCATCATTCACATTGTTGGTTGAATTGTATCTTTCATATAGTCTACACAATGTATTTTGGATTACAAATATGTCTTTTTGTGGTTTGAGAGCTTGAACGAAACCTATTCAAGGTTAAAGATAGAGAAACTACATAAGCATCACCATTTCTAGTCATTCTATTTGCACAGTTACACCAGTGTCAAACTCATTAACATCACTTTGTTCATTCTTAAAGAAGTACAAACACCTTTTGTGTGTATGGTGACTAGATTCATAACTTTGGACTGCTACCTGCACCGCAACATCGTGTCCTGTGTGTGATACCTGTGCCTTGTCTATGGGATTTTTCCTATTTTTGATCATCTCCTGAGTAAAAACTGTAGCCAGTTATCAGTTAGAAAAGCAGACTAGCAGACTATCCCAGAACAGTCTGATAGTCTGTGCCAAGTTAGGTGGATGTAGCTTGAAAGCTCTGGCAGGAGTTTGTTTGAGAAATTTTGGTCTCAATTTGTGATTTAAAAAAAAAAAAAAGAAAAAAGAAAAAACATAGTTTGTAGAATAACAGTGTGTTTGGCTTGCTCTACAAAAATGTCTAAATGTAACTTAGATTTTTCAAGCTACAAATGTGGTTCAGACAGTTCTGACTTAGTGTGCTATATCTTTTCTAATGAAGTCAATGGAAATCTATATTTCAGCATGTTGTTTTTAATCTGTTGTTTGATGTTGTTAATGGTCTGTTTTGTGTCCAGATCAACTGGTTTTGATTAAACAGAATCTGATCTGGAATGAAGCTCTGAGATACTGCAGAGAGAATCATGTGGATCTGGTGTCAGTTGATTCTCAGCAGATTCAGCATCATGTGATGAATGTGGCTAGAAATGCCTCAACTACAGCTGTGTGGATGGGACTCCGTCGCTCATGCATTATGGGTCTGTGGTTCTGGGTGAATGGAGAGATCTTGTGCTATCAGAACTGGGCTGCAGGTAACGGCACTGGACAGGAAGACTGCAGTGGAGGACTAGCTGGAGCAGTTCAGTCTGGAGGAGATCAGACCTGGATCAGCCGTCCTCAGACTCAACAACTCAACTTCATCTGCACCAACTGAAGGTACTATTATTTTATTATTATTATTTTCTTAATAGATATGATGCTGTCCATGAATACAGTATGCAGTGGCTCCCTATCTGTCACTCACCCGACGTTGTGTCAATGTAGTGACACTAGGGGTCACTCTTGGGAGCCCGAGACACCTGTGGTCTTTGATAAAAGGCCAATGAAAATTGGCGAGTGGTATTTGCATGCCACTCCCCCGGACATACGGGTATAAAAAGGAGCTGGTATGCAATCACTCATTCAGATTTTCTCTTCGGAGATGATCGGTCATGCTCATTGAGCTGAATTTCTACTGTTCATTCACCTCTGCTGGATCTGACGGCACATTTCAGTGGCTTCTCCCTCCTCTGCACTGGTGCACTGCAGATAACGCCCCTGGGTGCTTCGGCAGAAAAAAGAGAGTATATTTTCTGAAAGAGTTTATTTCTCTAAAAGAGTATATTTCTCTAAAAGAGCAGCACACATGGAACGTCTTTTTAAAGACGTGTCTTTTTAAAGATGCCTTTCTGATTGTGTGTTATTCCTGGTTGCGGTCGTTATCTCTCAACTTCGGATGATCATGATCGCTGTCTTTCGTGTCTGGGCGCGACCCACACGGAAGCAGCGTTCGTGGATGGTTCATGTTCTCACTGCGAGAACATGACCATGACCATGACCATGGCAACATTGCGGTCGTGGCTTGCTTTCGTAAGAGCCAGCGGCTCCCCGCCTCGGTCCTTCTACCTACGGGTTTGAGGCCAGCACGGCTAGCACTGGGGTCGATTTGGGGATCCCAGTGGGATTGCCTCCACCGGGTATCCCCCCGCGGACCTCCCATTTCCCAGCATGCTCGTCTGCCCCAGTCGGGCTTCCAGATGAGTCTGGCCTCTTGTTCGGAGCCTGCAAAGATGATGAGCTCTGAAGCGCAGCATCAGAGAGCGGACTTGTCCAGTCGGACGCAGAAGCCTCAGCTGGGCTCCCCACTTCGGGGACGATTGCCCAGTCACAGGCTGATGCAGAGATGATGTACATGCTTTCCCAGGCGGCCACGAGTGTCAGGCTACAGTGGAACCCTCTGCTCTCTCCTGAACCCTTGCAGCTCGATGATTGATTCCTGGGCTCGCGCAGCCACGCCCCGCTCCAGTGCCTTTCTTCCCGGAAGTGCACAAGGAGCTGAGATAA
The DNA here is from genome assembly GCF_019703515.2 of Myxocyprinus asiaticus. Classification (NCBI taxonomy): domain Eukaryota; kingdom Metazoa; phylum Chordata; class Actinopteri; order Cypriniformes; family Catostomidae; genus Myxocyprinus; species Myxocyprinus asiaticus. Next base: position 508,292 of record NC_059344.1, read on the forward strand.
ATCTTGGGGGGCACCTTTTACTGCCCGGTCCCGATTCCTCAGTTCCCCCGCACTCACTACCCTCGATTGCGGGGCGGCCAGGGGCTATACAGCGATTCCCCCGGTGGATAAGGTGCTTGCGGTGCACCTATGCCCGCAGAGCGCCGCCACCTGGCGCGGACGCCCAAAGCTCCCGTCCTAGCCCTGTAGGTTCACGTCGTCCCTGACGGCTAAAGCCTACAGCGCTGCTGGACAAGCCACCTCTGCCCTGCACGCCATGGCTCTCCTGCAGGTCCACCAAGCCAAGGCGCTAAAAGAACTGCATGAGGGTAGTTCCGCCCCAGATCCGATGCAGGAACTGCACTCGTTGACCGACCTCGCTCTCCGAGTGACGAAGGTCACGTCGTGGTCTCTCGGGCGGACGATGTCCACATTAGTGGTCCAGGAACGCCACCTTTGGCTCAACCTGGTTGAGATGGGTGAGGCCGACAAGACACGGTTCCTTGCTGCCCTCATTTCCCAGGCTGGCCTATTCGGTGACACCATCGAGGACTTTGCCCAGCAATTCTCGACGGTGAAGCAGCAGACAGAGGCTATCCGGCATATCCTGCCTCGGCGCGGCTCAAGATCCTGCACCCCGTCTGCTCGTCGCCAAGGGCGTCCCCCTGCGGTGACTACACCGGCTCCGCCGCAGCCCACCCCTTCGGCCCGGCCCCGGCGTGGAGCCCACCGTAGGAAGCAGACGCCACCCATCTCACAGTCAGCCGCTAAGAACCCACAGAGGTCGTCAAAGCACCCCTGAGACGGGCGACCCAGGGTCGAAGAAACCCACTCATCTGGAGCTGGTAAGAAGACCACTCCATCGCCCAGTGGAGGGCCGGGTGGAGAATCTTTTGTTGCCTTTTTGTTTGATTTTGCCACATGCCCAAGTGGCTGCGGTACCCAACAGTTCAGCAAAAGAGCGGTTTCCTTCTTCCCTGGGTCACATACCCAGTGTGCACGGTCATCATCACGACTGCCGTCCACGGGTTTTTCCTTGCAGGATTGCCGCTCCAGTATAATAACATAAATGGAGCTATGGGAATTATGTTGTGACTAAACAAAATCCAAAATAAATCAAAACTGTGTTATATTTTAGCATCTTCAAAGTAGTCAGCCTTTGCCTAGAATTTGCAGACATGTACTCTTGACATTTTCTCAACAACTTTTTGAGGTATCACCCTGAGATGCTTTTTAAACAGTATTGAAGGAGTTCCCATCTATGTTGGGCACTTATTGGCTGCTTTTCTTTATTATTTGGTCCAAGTCATCAATTTCAAAAAAAAAATTTTTTTATTACATTTTAATTTTATAATGAAATAAATTAATATGGTGGCACAATTATATTTTTGTCTACAAAACTAATTTCAAACATTTAAGCATACGCCTTCAGATCAAAAGATTTTTAAGATCATGAGAAACATTTCAGTCAAGTGACCCCAAACCTTTGAATGGTAGTGTGTGTGTGTGTGTATATATATATATATATATATATATATATATATATATATATATATATATATATCATATACACACAGTATATATTTGAGAATCTATTGGGTATCTACATAAATTATTTGCGATACCCAAGATTTTTTTTTTTAATAAATATTGTTGTGTTCACAGTGTTTGTAAAGCTCAACCATTCAAACATGTTACCTATTTTCTCTCTAATTTATGGGAAATGTATATTTATTACAATAATTCCAACAAGCCAACATTTCATCCCAAACTAACCAGCCCCTACTGACTGAAAGTTTAATTTAGATTAAATCTGTTACATTTTCTGAATGTTCAGCACCTCCTTTCACTGACACTTTGTTAAAAAAATATTTGCTCTTATGTTTCATAGATTTAAAAAATAAAATAATTTTTTTTCTGTATTTTTATGCTCTTCATGAAGACTGAATCAAGATCTTCATCTTTGACCTGGCATGAGTAGAGCTACAATTTCATCATGTTACATATTTCATTTAAATTAAAAATTAAAATAAAATTTCATTTTTATGTAAATCAATGTGAAATCTATCACTTCAACATGATGCTAATTTTCTCTGTGGGTTGTTCTGTGCTGTTGTCCTGAGATGAATCATGTGTTAATGTGAATGTCAGTTCTCATGATTCAGAAACACTCAAGATGTATTCAAACATTTACACTAATTTACTTACCTTTACTGCTCTTTATTTTATTTTGTGGTCTGACATGTAGTATCAGTAGTTTTATTGTATTTAAAAATATTTGACAGGCTGTTTCTCAATGCTCTTGTGGACTTGTTTGACGTCATCACCCACCTCCAAAAAAGAAAAAAAGAAAATAGTTAAAAGTTGTTTAATCTACATATGACAGCACATAAGGATTGTCACGATACCATAAATCATATCTTACGATATTATACCAGCTAAACTATCACGATACCACACGATAGTGTGTTAATTCTTAACACAGTTTGTCATAGTGCTTCTTATAAACTAGCCATTTAATTCCACTTGTTGCTCCGGAAATGGTGGAAATAACTGATGGATGAACTGGGAGAAGGCTCAAATGGACTAACTTGTTACCTAATACATTCTTAGTTTGATGTAAATATAAAATAAAAATAAAATCTTCACTGCATCAAAACAGCCAGTTCAAGCGGCAATGACTTTAAACTTTTATTCCATTATTTCTGTGGTTGTTTGAATGTTGGCAACATAAAAATAAAGATATTGTACCTTTGAAAAGACTGTTTTGAGCAGCTGTTTCATTATTACAACCGCTTCAGCCCCTCTCTCTTGGTAAACAGCAGCGTGAGTGTAGATTATACACACACCGGTTTGACCGCACACCTCAGGGATGTAATCAAACTGTGACCAAACCGATCTGGGCTGATCGTAGAGACCATTGGCACCGATGCTTACGATGCTTTTAATAAATGCAGCCCTGATCATAAGTGGGAAGTTTCTGCCACCATGCATTTGTAATAAATCTAGAGACATGGTAAATCTGTAAATGTTAAGATAAAGAATTTAGCTTAAATGAAGTGGCACTAAACTGTGTGTATTCTGCAGAGGCAGTGGGTTGTGTCCAAAGGTGTTTAATAAGGTTGCTGGTGTTTCCCCCTTTGGCTTGAAATCTCTGTCGACATTCCCGGTCTCATCAGCCAAAACCCAAAATAATTTCAAGTCTCGCTACGTGAATTGTGTTGTGTAAAAAGCTTCTCACTCTCCACAGTTTTATTTACATCCATATTATCCATTAGGAGACACGGCCGCCAAATTAACACGTTCAGATGTGTGTGTTTGAAGCATGAGAAAACCACACTTTGAGAAATAAACAATACCATATTAGGGGCAAATTCTAAACAGCATTTTGCGCTCTTAAAGGGCACTGTGTGAAGAGGACGCCACTCAAAAAGTCTATATTTGTAATATTATTGCAGAAATAGGTCTGATTTAAATGAAGGTTTTAGCGAAAATAATATTTACTACTGCACATACAACATAACTTACGGTACTACCGTATTAACAGTACTACCACTTAGAAATACGGCATCGGCAGTATTTTGAAGCTTTACAGCACATCTCAAAACTCGCACAGATCTCTTTAGTGTCCTCATGTCTTCTGTGTTTGTTCTTTAAACGTAGTTAGGCAAGACTGATTTTCACAAGAACACAAGAATGAGAACGCATCCTTAGCATTGAGAAACACCCAGAATGTAAGTGATTCTTGAGTTGTAAACATTTTACATATTTTAATTTAGCTTCTGTTGGATGACTTTTTTCATGATCCTTGTATATTTTCCAAAGACAATAAAGCTTTTAAAAATGTCAGTTCAGATAGTGTCATGTTTGTGATATTGGCATGTCATCACAACTGCAATAATAGTACTACAGGGATGCACAGGTATGTACAAAAATCCTAATTGTCGATTATTACCCTTGATATTGTAATCGTGATTATTAATGTCGATTAAAAGATTTAATGACTGTGTCATCATTTTGTTTGAGCACATGGCTAATGATGGCTTTGTAAAAAGGGGTACAAAACCAAACTATTTGTTCCTATGTCGGATTCCAATAGAATGGCCCCTTGAAAGTCTCTGCATTGTTCTGTCTTTTCTGAGCGCCGAAGTAAAGCAATTATTGTTAATTTACACTTTACAAATTGATTCCATTATTCATTTTATGTGACTCCAATTTTATATTAATCTGACTCCAATTTAAGTTGACTTCTGATTTAGATTACAGCTCTAATTAATTTCTGATAATTCTTTTAATTTGATCTTTTTAAGTTATTGTTTACTCTGAATCATCTTAACTTTCATTATCCTTTCATTCGGGTCCCGATTGTCGCTTAGAGACATATACCGGCCGATTAGTTACATAGATCTCTCGGACACAAAATTGCCAGTCCGTTCATAGTCAGAGGTTGTAGGGTTTACTAATATCATCTGATTCGGCCACCTACTGCTTGCTCATAACCAGATGATAGTTTTATTTAGTCATGTTTCATACAACTTGCTAAGACGGTGATAAGCAGTGACTGGTAGTCTTATGTGGTTTTCTCATATTCATAAGCTCCAGTAATGATCATTATCCCGGACATAAGTTTGCGCTAACAAAAGGCATCCCTCGAATCTACCGGTGATAAATGATTTCGGATGAATACAGAATAAATCAAAAAGTAACAATTTATTTGCTAGGTAAGATTTAAAACGTAAGTTACAAAATCAATCAAAGCCAATTTCACACATGATCAGAATAAATAAACATTTCTAAAAATAAAAGACAAGTCAAAGAAACATACATGACAAAACTACATGCAATGGCAAAGCATGGGAGATCTGGCTTACAGATTCCCTGAGCTTCTTGCCAACCCTCCTTAAATACCAAACAATTCTATTGTTATTTCAGATGTGTTTGTTTGATGTTATTCAGGATTTGGTTTACAGTTTAGGAGGTTGTAAGTAGACCTTCGAAACTTGATTGAGTAGGTCGTTTGATGTATACAGAGAATGCACCTAATCTGATGGTTCCCGTGAGGGATCTGGGAGGAGTCGTGCCTCTGATAGACTACAGTATTTAAATAAGTTCTTAAATCTTACTTGTGATTTGACTTTGCTGAAAGGGAATGAGACCGTTTTACCAGTTGCACTGAGACCTCTTGAATGATACCAAATATGTATGATCAGAAAACCTTTTACATTACAAAATAAGATAAATCGGGGGAAAATGGACGCCATGCAAGGAGCAGACGTGTGAGCGACGAGCTCTGCGCACTTTGCTGAATTTTTGATTATTCTCATGTTATAATCTGGTGAAATTTGATACACCCAGTTACACATTTGTCCTTTGTTGCAAAACATGGCAAACAAGTCAAAATCCTTGGGCTCTGGAGATATTAAAAGACACTTACTTGTTCAGGATGAAAGCCCCGACAGGCCTACAGACCGGGGACTCGATTTGGATGGCGCGGCAAGAGAGGAGATCACAAATTTGTGAGGCAAAATTGAGCAATCCAATGGCAAAGTTGTCGTGGGGACTCCTGGGCGTTCATGGACCTTTTGAGTTTAGAGAGATTGACGCCGGTTGGCGCTGTCGTGCGTGGGGTTAATGCGCACGTTTTTCTTTTTTCTGTTTGTTTTGTTCCAGGGGATGTTCGGGGTTTGATCGTTTCACTAATGGGGAATGTGGTCTTCATAATTTTGTTTTTCACACACAATTTTTTATTTTTATTATATCAATATGTCAAATGTTAATATGAGTGTACTATCTCTCTCCACATGGAATGTGAATGGGTTGGGGCACCCCATAAAAAGAAGGAAGGTTATAACTTTTCTTAAATGTAAGAAATATGATATAGTGTTTCTTCAAGAAACACATCTCTCCCCGCAGAAAGTTGAAAAATTTGGGAAGATATGGGGTGGACATGTTTTCTTTAGTGTTGGCTCAAGTAAGAGTAGGGGAGTCATTATATTGATTAATAAACATTTACAATTCAAATGTCTCAAACAGACTAAAGATAAATTAGGAAGAGTAATTATTGTTTTAACTGAAATTCAAGGGCAAAGTCTGATTTTGGCTAATATTTACGCACCTAACGTTGATGATCAGGGCTTTTTTATAGATCTTGAAGGGATGTTGCAAACCGCTGGCACCCCCCATGATATAATATTGGGAGGAGACTTTAATCTTTTGATGGATTCAGTCCTTGATCATAGTGAAGCAAAAGTGTGTAAACCTCCTAGAGCAACATTGATGCTTCACAGGATGTGTAAAAATCTTGGTCTTTCGGATATTTGGAGACTTTTGAACCCATCCGGTAGGGACTATACATTTTTTTCATCAGTCCATAAGATTTATTCTAGAATAGATTTTTTTTTTTTGATATCCAAATCCCTTATTTCATCTGTTGTTGATTGCTCAATTGGAAACATTTTAGTCTCATGCCCTGGTGAGTTTAGAGGTGATGCCACATATAGAGAAAAAGAAATCATATAGTTGGCGCCTTAATGTGTCCCTTTTACAAAATCCTGATTTCCAACAAATGTTAAAGACTGAAATCAATGTTTATATGGAGACCAACTGGTCCTCAGTATCCTCTGTGGGCGTGGCTTGGGAGGCACTTAAGGCGGTTCTTAGGGGTCGGATCATACAGTATGCCTCATTCATTAAAAAAATCCAAAGCACGAGAACTCGTGGAGTTGGAAGAGAATATTAAAAGTGCAGAGGCAGAGCTGAAGTGCTGAATGTTGTCTGATGGCCTCAGAGAATTGACCCAATTGAAATATAGATATAATACTATTTTGTCGCGGAAAGTGGAGTTTTGGTTCATCAGGGCAAGACAGTCATATTTTGAGTCGGGTGACAAAGCAGGGAAGCTTCTGGCTAGATATATAAAACAGAGAGAGTCTTTTTCTACCATTCCCTCAGTGAAATCTGCTGGTGGTGAAATATTTACCTCAGCCATTGATATTAATAATGCCTTTAAAGAATTCTATATTGATCTTTATAGTTCCACGTCTTCATCTACTGATGAAGATATTAGAAACTTTGTGGAACCAATAGATCTTCCTAAACTGACAACTGAGCAAAAAAACTCTTGATTCTTTTTTTTTTTATTTTTTATTTTTTTATTTTTTTTATGCTTTATTGATTCAATGCCACAAGAACAAGAGGTATTACATATCCACATAATCAAATTAACATTAGCTGCCAGAGAGAGAGAAAAAATAAATAAAGGAAGAAAATTACATAAATTTCAATGCTTTCAGAGCATTACATGTTTTCAGTGCTTTTTTGTTTTTTGTTTGTTCCAAGAGATTTACATATAATTTAAAGTCATTTATAAAATGTGCAAAATTTGGTTTACATTGAGCCCACTTCTTTTTATGTATATGGAATTTTCCTAACAAAATAAACAAATGTATAATATGTGTATAAAAATTTTATTTTTCTGTATAAAAAAGTACATCAAATATACAAATTTCTATCATACACTCCATTTTTCTTTTAATATAAAATTCCAAATCCTTCCAAAATAATCTTGAGTAAAGACAATGAAAAAAAGATGCAAAATAGTTTCTTTTTCTTGACCACAAAAATCACAGGAATACGAAATACATTCCAAAACATGCTTAGCAGGATAAATTCTATGAAGTATTTTGTAAGACACTTCCTTAACTTTGTTATTAATACAAAACTTATTTGGCAGTTTCCATGCTTTAACCCAAGAGATATTACCGAATAAAGAAGACCAAAAAAATCTTGCTGCCGGTAAGGACACAGAACAAAGAGCATTCCTTATAATCTTATTGCTGCACTGTTGTTTTAAAACATCAGCATTTTCAATTAAAATGTTTCCACAAAGATTAACCATGCTGATTTCTTCTGAGATACAGTTTTTCAAAAGTAACATCACACTCTTTGGATATTGGAACAATAGCAAATTCTCTTGGTTTAACTGGTAATTGAAATTTCTGAAGAAATTCAGTATATGACAACAAGTACCCATGGGAATTAACTAACTGTCTTACTAAAAGAATACCTTCCTTGAACCAAGTATGATAGAATAAAGATTTGTTTTTAAATAATATGTCCTTGTTACTCCATATGAAATAGTTGTGGGGTGAAAAATTGTGCTTATACACCAATTTCCATGCTAACAGGGCTTGTCTATGAAAACCGGCCAATTTAACAGGAATTTTGTCAACAGAAAAATTACATTTCAACAAAAAGTCTATGCCTCCAAGAGTATTAAATATATAATTAGGAAATGTATTCCAAGGACTTTCTCTGTTCTTCATAAACTCTATCAACCATTTAATTTTAAAAGTGTCATTGAAAGTATTATAATCTAAGACCTCCAGTCCCCCTTGCTCTTTAGGATTACAAATTACCTCCTTTTTTAAATAATGTGGTTTTTTCCTCCAAATAAAGTTATAAAGAATCAACTCTCTTGATTCTGAGATAACCTTGGAGGAGCTTAACGAGGTAATTAAGTCCCTACCTACTGGCAAGGCTCCGGGGCCAGATGGTTTTGCCGCAGAATTTTTTAGATCCTATGCTACAGAATTGGCCCCACTTTTGTTAGAGGTTTATACGGAATCATTAAAGAATGGAAAGCTTCCTCCAACCATGACACAAGCCCGGATCAGTCTGATTCTTAAAAAGGACAAAGATCCAAGCAAGTGTAAAAGGTACCGTCCAATCTCCCTGATCCAACTAGATGTAAAAATATTGTCAAAAATTTTGGCTAACTGATTACACATTATCACACATTATACATTTTGCACATATACAGTGAAATTCTTCTTTTTCACATATCCCAGCTAGGCTGGGGTCAGAGTGCAGGGTCAGCCATGATATGGTGCCCCTGGAGCAGATAGGGTCAAGGGCCTTGCTCAAGGGCCCAACAGTGGCATCTTGGCAGTGCTGGGGCTTGAACTCCTGACCTTCTGATCAGTAACCCAGAGCCTTAACAGCTGAGCTACCACTGCCCCGGCGGCAGTTTTGATTAAGTAAGGGTATGACATCTCTTATACATATAGATCAGGTGGGATTTATTCGGGGCCACAGCTCTTCTGATAACATCAGGCGTCTCATCAATATCATGTGGTCAGTGGCGAATGATCAATCCCCGGTCGCTGCCATCTCACTTGATGCTGAAAAGGCGTTTGATTGGTAGAATGGGATTATCTTTTTAAGATTTTGGAAATGTATGGCTTTGGGAGTACATTTATTGGTTGGATTAAGTTACTTTATAAACACCCTGTAGCAGCAGTACAAACAAATGGATTAATTTCAGATTATTTTACTCTGGATAGGGGCACTTGACAGGGTTGCCCTCTTTCCCCATTATTGTTCTGTCTTGCCCTGGAACCATTAGCAGCTGCGATAAGAAAGGAGGTGACAGCGGGAGGTGCGGCGCATAAGCTTCTGCTTTATGCAGATGACATTTTATTATTTGTCTATGAACCTACTAGATCTATGCCTTGCCTCCACAGAATTATTCATTCCTTTTCCAAGTTCTCAGGATACAAAGTCAATTGGTCTAAATCCGAAGCTTTGGCGCTGACAGCATACTGCCCAGAAATGGCTTTCCAGCTGGGCGCTTTCCAGTGGCCCAAATAGGGCATTAAGTATTTGGGGATTTTATTCCCAGCAAATTTGTCTGATTTAGTTAGAGTTAATTTTGACCCTTTAATACAAAGGTTTTCGAGCGATGTCAGCAGGTGGGATTCATTACATTTATCGATGATTGGGAAGGTTAATGTTATTAAAATGAATTGTATTCCAAAATTCAACTACCTGCTTCAGTCTCTCCCTGTAGATGTCCCCCTCTCTTATTTCAAGCAATTTGATAGCATAGCGAAGTTCTTTATTTGGAATGGTAAGTGCCCCAGGTTAAATTTCAATAAGTTACATAGGCCAATTGACAGAGGAGGGCTAGGCCTACCCAAGATTTTGATTTATTATTATGCATTCGGTCTTAGACATTTGGCTCATTGGTCTCTTCCACCTGAGAGGGCCCCTCCCTGGTTTTGTATTGAAAAGGAAGTTCTTGCCCCTATCTCGCCACTGCATAGCCTTTCGATTAAACTAGCCGGAGAGGTTAAGTCGCATCCCGTTATTTTGCATTTGCACTCGATATGGACAAAAGTGTCCAGAGTGTTTAATTCTGATATTTATTTAAATGTTGCCTCGAGCATATGGCAGAACCCTAAACTATGTATTAATAAGTCCCCTTTTTGTTGGTCAGATTGGATTGTGAGGGGGGTTAGTGCACTTGGTGACCTATATGAGGGTGGAGTATTGAGATCTTTCGAAAATTTGGTTCAACATTTTGGCATTCCCAGATCTCAGTTTTATAAGTATTTACAGCTTCGCCACCTACTCTGCACTATTTTTGGGAGTGGCACGCACCCCCCCTAAAGCGGCAGGTGCTTTGGGAGAGGTGATTGCTGCTTTTGGAAAAGGCCATGAAGCATCAGTGTATTACTCCCTACTAATTTAGAGTCTGGGGGATGAAGCCTTGACTTCTCTCAAGAGAGTATGGGAAAAAGATTTGAATTTGGTATTGGAGGATGGAGTGTGGACTAAGATTCTTAAAAATGTTAAGTCTGTATCTAGAGATGCAAGTCTTATGCAATTTAAGATTTTACATAGATTTTATTGGACCCCCTCTAGATTATATAGGCTTGGTCTTAAAGACACACCCACTTGCTGGCGATGCCAGTCAGAAGTTGGAGACACTACCCATGTCTTTTGGGGGTGTGTTAAGATCCAGGAGTTTTGGTTGAGGGTTCAGAGGTATTTGTGCGACGTTTTGAACACTCAGGTTTTGCTTTGTCCCAGACTCTGTATTTTGGGTGATGGAGCGGTCATGCATTTAGGGGACAATCATATTAAAAATTGGGTTCTGACCAGTCTCATGATTGGCAGGCAAGTAATTTTAAGGGGCTGGAAGTCAAGTGGAGCACCCTCTTTTTCGGAGTGGTGTGTGGAAATGGGGAGGGTAGCTGCATTTGAAGAGGTGGTAAGTAGAAGGCTGGGGTTGAGGGACTTATTTGCTAAAAAATGGGGCAAATATTTAGTTTTTTGGGGGGAATCTCGGGGAGGGGATGTGGAGAGTGTAGTTTAATCATGTATGTTTATTATTTTCTTTATTTTATGTAAGTGTATGTATGTGTATCTGTGTATGTATGTATATGTATGTGTGTGTGTATATGTGTGTATATATTTATTTTATTTTTTTGGATTGTGTGTGTTTTATGTGGGACCACAGGGGTGTTCGTTAGGGGTCAGGGTGGGATTGTATTGTGGGGTTTAAATGTAAATTGTTGATTCATTATATATGTGTTGAGTTTTTTCATTGTCATATGCACATGAATCAATAAAAATGTTAATTACAAACAAAATAAGATAAATCATAACTTAGTTATTGGTGTCCATAAGTGACCTGAGTTTAGAGAGAGAGCAGATGTGAGTAAGATTTGCGAGAACAGGCCTAAAGTGTTAGATTTGTGTTATATGGTACTTAAAAAGTAGGGAGTGTTGTCTTTAGGTGGAGATGCTCATCTGTGTGAGAGTTTTTTGACGTTGGTTCTCACAGAGCTTTTTAGGTGTAGACATTCCGGTGCCAGCCTTACAGTTTCATTGCCTTGTGCTCAATTGTTTGTCATTGTGTTTGTCTTGCCATGTGCTTCCAGACTCCGCCTCTTCATTCCCTCATCACTCTCCCTAGTTTAGTCCTTGTTAATGTTAATTAGTTCCACCTTCTCCTCATGTGTCTTGCTGCCTATATACTGTGCCTTCTTCCCTCATGTCTCTGCCAGATTGTTTTGTACTATTGTGTATGTACTACCTGTGAGTTGCCTTGTTTTGTTCCAGTTATCCAGTCAGTCCTGTCTTGATTTCATTTAAGTTTTATTGGTTTTATCCCATGTGAGAGTTTTTATTAGCTTTTTATGTTCTTTTTAATAAAAGCCCTTACAATTGCCTTTTGCATTTGGGTCCTTCCTCAACAAACTGTGACATAGTGTAGAAGATTCCAATAATAAGGAAGGAAGCAGGAAGCGGGGTGGCAGTCCAGGTAAGTCAACATTTAATGACGTTGTGGCAGCGGGGGTGTGGTCAAGCGTCCATCCAGAGAGAGAGAGAAAGCGGTAAGGGCACATGCACCTGAGCTAGACTATGTTTAACACCTGTTTCTAATTCCAGTGAGCATGGGGAGAGCAGCATATAAGCAGCCATGCCACCAGCAGAGAGAGAGAGTCTGGCACAAGGAAGGCCACGGTGCTCCTGAAGCTGTTGCATTCATTCTGTTGTATTTGTTAAGCTGATGTGTTTAAGTAACTACGTGCCTGTGAAGCTGATGAGTTTGTGAAGTTGAAAAGCACTGAAGTGGCCGATTAAGAGTCTTACCTGAGCCTGGAAAAACCCACTTCTCTATGTTCTCCTTCCCTTCTGCTGTGAAGTTTGTTACATGTGTTTCTTTGGACTTTTCAGTCTAACCCATGGCACTATATCTTCAGCTGCACAAATAACATAGATGTTGCACTTTTCAGTGGTCTCTCACACACAACGTCACTGGTCTGTGCAGCCTTTTCAAGCCCGTCTCTGTCATCGCTGTAATGAGAAACAGGTGTTTAGTGTTAACAATCACCAGGTGATGGCCCTTACCGCTTCCTCTCTCCCCAGTGACAGACACACGACCACGTCCCGCTCCACACATAGCAATCTGGCCATGCTTGGACCCAGCGAAGGCAAGATGAGCATCTTCCTTTTCCCATTTCCCAGCCAGCCAAGTTCCAGCAACCAGCAATTGGTCCGGCTCAGCCAGCTCTATTCCCTTTGTGAAGAAGAGGGTGATGTTAGAGATTTCGTCTGTGAATTCCTTGTTGCGGCGAACGAGCTGGATCTCAGGGAGGCTGAGCTTAAGGACATTTTTAACATTTGCGTGGGGTTTCTTTCTTTTTGGAAGTTTGTGTATTATGTTCACCACCATAAGGAGTGGATAACTCCTGAATATGGGCAGCCTTTCTCCATAAACACCCATACTCTCTCAATTAGTCAGAGCCCCAGTCCTCCGATGACCCGTAAATGGAGGAGGAAGAATGGTGCTGCCTTGGTCTGCCCAGCTAAATGCCAGGAGGCTGCAACCATTCCTGCTGACTGACAGGAGGTGGAAGAGCCTGCTGCTAACTGCCAGGAGGTGGCGGCTGTTCCCGCAGCAGTGCTTATGACCTTCCGGATGAGGAAAAGGGCCCCTACTCCACAGTTGCTGCCAGCATTCACAGCCACGGAGGCCGTTCCCCAGTCTCTGCCAGTGCTTTTGGCAATGGAGGCCATTTCCCAGCCTCTACCAACATTCACAGCCATGGTGGCTGTTTCCCAGTCGCTACCAGTGCTCCCGGCCAAGGAGGCCATTTCCCAGTCCCTGCCAGCGCTCACGGCCATGGAGGCCCACCACTGGAAAATACATTCCAAGAGAGTGATAAAGAACCTTTGCCCTGGAAACCCAAAAAAAGCTATGATACTCTTTATTCTGGACAATAACCCATTTTCTAGGCTCCAAATTAGTCATGAGACATCCTCTCTGATCAGTATTCTGCAAACAGCAGATAAAAAAGAACTCCTTTTTTTCATTCATTTAGTAACACATGAACACTTAAAAAATTAGATATTTCCTGTATCACATGACTATCGTCATTGTTCAAGACACAGAGATTGAACAAACTGGATCTGAACTGTTGAACTTTTCTTTAGGAGGACAAACTAATTCTCATAACTTCAAATGTACAAATGAACTTTTCAATACAAGTGTATCTCAGGACATCTCATCTTAATCCAGGAACATTTCACACAGAGTCACAGTACTTTGCTGAGTTAACCCTCAAAATGTACACAATACCTAGCTTTGCTAGGTAATTCTGAAAATGACTTCATGACCTGTGTCACTTTTATAACTGACAAATGAATGATTTATAGCCTGATGTACCTTTTAAAATATGTGTAGTGATTTGTAATCACTTATAACTTACAAATCGATAATTACAATCTTTAATCTTGTGTTATTCATATCATTTTTACTAAGAATGGTAACTATTCAGGATAAAACACCTCATGTTTACTATCGTTGGAATTCTTTCTGCATTTCAGGGATGTTTATTTTAATTAATTTTTGATACATTCAGTTGCATCCAAGATATAAAATGTATGGTTAAAACATGTATTATTTTGAGCGAGAATTTCTAAAAATCCTTTACACAAAGATTTGTAAATCAAGTTTGAAAAGGACAGAAAAGTTGACCATGTGACTCTGAAAAGCTGCCTTTGATGGGGATGGAGTGGTCTTCTTACCAGCTCCAGACGAGTGGGTTTGTTCGACACTGGGTCGCCCATCTCAGGAGAGCTTTGACGAACTCCGTGGGTTCTTAGCGGCCGACTGTGAGACAGGTGGTGTCTGCTTCCTGTGGTGGGCTCCATGCCAGGGCTGGGCCAAAGGGGCAGGCTGCAGTGGAGCCGATGCAGTCACCGCAGGGGGACGCCCTTGGTGATGAACAGACGGGGTGCGGGATCTTGAGCCGCGCCGGGACAGGATATGCCGGATAGCCTCCATCTGCTGCTTCACTGTCGAGAACTGCTGGGCAAAGTCCTCGACGGTGTCGCTGAATAGGCCAGCCTGGGAAATGGGGGTAGCAAGGAACCGTGTCTTGTCAGCCTCACCCATCTCGACTAGGTTGAGCCAAAGATGGCGCTCCTGGACCACTAATGTGGACATCGTCCGCCGGAGAGCGAGGTCGGTCCCTCTGAGAGTGAGGTCGGTTGCCGAGCGCAGTTCCTGCATTAGATCTGGGGCGGAACTACCCTTGTGCAGTTCTTTTAGCGCCTTGGCTTGGTGGATCTGTAAGAGAGCTATGGCGTGCAGGGCAGGGGCGGTTTGTCCAGCAACGCTGTAGGCTTTAGCCGTCAGGGGGGACATGAACCTACAGGGCTTGGACGGGAGCTTTGGGCGTCCGCGCCAGGTGGCGGCGCTCTGCGGGCATAGGTGCACCGCAAGCGCCTTATCCACCGGGGGAATCGCTGTATAGCCCCTGGCCGCCCCGCCATCGAGGGTAGTGAGGGCGGGGGAACTGAGGAATTGGGACCGGGCAGCAAAAGGTGCCACCCAAGATTTCGTCAGCTCCTCGTGCACTTCCGGGAAGAAAGGCACTGGAGCGGGGCATGGCTGCTTTGAGTGGCGCCGCGAGCCCAGGAACCAATCACCGAGCCGCGAGGGTTCAGGGGAGAGCGGAGGGTTCCACTCTAGCCCGATGCTCGCGGCCGCCCGGGAAAGCATGTCCTTCATCTCTGCATCAGCCTGTGACTGGGCAATCGTCCCCGAAGGGGGGAGCCCAGCTGAGGCTTCTGTGTCCGACTGGACAAGTCCGCTCTCCGATGCTGCGCTCGAGAGCTCATTATCTTCGCGGGCTCCGAAAAAGAGGACTCTCGTGAGACGAGCCGCAGACTCATCCGGAAGCCCGACTGGGGCAGATGAGCGTGTTGGGGAATGGGAGGTCCGCGGGGAATACCCGACGGAGGTGATCCCATTGGGGTCCCCAAATCGCCCCCAGTGCTAGCTGCGCTGGCCTCAAACCCGTAGATAAAAGGACCGAGGCGGGGAGCTGCTGGGGTGGCTTGCTTTCTTATGAAAGCAAGCCACGACCACAACGTTGCCATGGTCATTGCCATGGTTGCCATGGTCATGTTCTCGCAGTGAGAACGCCCAGGGGCGTTGCTGGGGTGGCTTGCTATCTTATGAAAGCAAGCCACGACCACAACATTGCCATGGTCATTGCCATGGTTGCCATGGTCATGTTCTCGCAGTGAGAACGCCCAGGGGATGACTGTTCGGCTCCGAAGAGAAAATCTGAATGAGTGGTTGCATATCAGCTCCTTTTATACCCATATGTCCGGGGGAGTGGCATGCAAATACCACTCGCCAATTTTCATTGGCCTTTTATCAAAGACCAGAGGTGTCTCGGGCTTCCAAGAGTGAACCCTAGTGTCACTACATCGACACACCATCGAGTGAGTGACAGATAGGGAATCATAGTTATCGTGATAGAAAAAAATAAATGCCGTTCCACGAATTACAAAGTTTTGCCCAAAACCTTTGGTCAGATCTACAGCCTTCATCTAAATTGACTATATCATGAAGATTGTTGACTGATTTGGAAATTTCAAGAAGTCTAGATATAAAGGAACGACCCTGTGGGATGATCCTGATGGCAAAATTGAGGTGGCTTAAGAGAAAAAGCAACTCTTGTTTGGTGACTGGTGAAGTGAGCATGAAGGCTTGGATGAAGTCTCTAATGCAGTTTAATTTATCTGTAGGTAAGGAAGCTTGCATATTAATAGAATCTAAAGTAATGCCTAAGAATTCTAGATTGTGAGATGGGCCTAGGGTTTTCTCCTCTGAGAATGGAAGTTTAGTAAACGTTTCTTTAAGAGGGAGTATAGAGTGATTAGGCTGAGAATGTGGATAATCTACTACTAGGAAGTCGTCAAGCAAATGGAGTACGAACGGCAATTTGCAATTGTTGGAGAGGATCCAACACAATGCTTCATATAAGGAGTTGAAGATTTGCGAGCTACTTTTGCATCCAAAGGTAAGTCTTTGTCATGTGTATTGTGTTGATTCATGTCTTTTATTTTGAAAGTCTAGTTCCTGGTTCATGTCATGTGTTCCTGTTTCCCTTGTCATGTGATTTCTGTTTTCCCTCCATGTTCTTGTGTCATATTTTCATTGGGTGATTGTTTAATTAGCTTGTTATGAGTTCTGTTTGTTCATTGGTTTATGTTCTCCCATGTCTTGTATTTAAGCCCTCATGTTTGCATTGTCTGGTTGTCAAGTATTGAATGTGATGGGATGTGTTTGGTACGCTGTAGTCAAGTCAAGCCATAGTCAAGTCAAGTCAAGTCAAGTCAAGTCTAGTCTACTTTAGTCCATGTTCATGTTTTGTTTTGTAGTCAGGGTTATTGGTTCACGTTTGTAAATAAACTGCACTTGGGTTCTTCATCTTCACGTCTTCGTCATTGCCATCATTGTCAGCAGTTCCAGCATACGTTACAGTCTTACAGCGAAATACATCTTGTTCCACCACCTGATGCCAAATAGGTGCCACTGAGATAGGTAAAGAGGCATGATTTTAAAAGAGGCATGATTTTATGTCGGCTTTACTTATCCACATGCCTCTGCCGGCTGTTTAGATGAATTTAATAGCTTAGTCAATGGTTGCGTAGTATAGAGAAAAAGGTTCGGAAGGGATCAAGCTGTCGATGCTATTGACAGCGCGAGTGGAGTGGGGAGCAGAGAGGCCTATAATTAAACATTTTTCCTCATTGCTACACCAATAGGATTTTTTATTTTTTATTTAGAAGTTTATTTGACAGGGACAATGGACAGTCGATGACTGACCCAGAATTAGCTACAGAGCTAAATTTCATCTTTAGTCCCTGAGCAGAAAAAATAAATGACAAAAGCATTGTTAAAACATTAGTCAATAGACAACAGACAAAACATAACACCCAAAATAAAAATCCAGTACTAATAACAATAATAAATAATGTTACATGATTAAATACATGAGCTACTAAATTAAAAATTGCTCAAAATTATGATTACAAATTACCGGATTACAAATTATTCAATGTTCGCAAATTTGGCTTGTCTTTAACCATACTTTCAGATGTAACTTAAATTGTGCAAGTTTAGGACATTGTCTTATGTTAGTTGGTAACGTATTCCAAATATTGACAGCTCTTATAGAGAAAGCTGAACGACCAAAGTCTGAGGCTCTGTATTGCACTTCACAATCTCCTCTTCAGGAGGCTCTAGTTTGTCTTATGTTTTCCAAGTGCAATGACACAAATTCTTTTAAAGGTGGTGGAGCAAGTTTGTTAATAATTTTGTACATTAGGCAACAAATATAACAATTTACAAAATTAACAAAATTAAAAAAATTATACTACGTAATTATATGATTGATACAAAACACACTGAAAGGAGGGTCGTTGAAGAGGCTGATCATGTAACATTTATCTGATTCCTTGGCTAATAAACCATCAACGATTTCAGGCTCTTTGATAGTGGATTTAGTAGGGAGAGACATTAGACCAGCAAGAAACCCTTTCATCAAACTGATAAAAAATAATACACAAAACACAGATTGGGGTTATTTTTTAAAAGGCTTTTTTGAGCTCTCTTGTGTTGATGGGAGCAGAGGGCATAACCTTTATTTTTTCTTGAAGAAATTGCTTCGACGAGGGCACACACTCTTTGGGTGACTGTCGCCACAATAGCTGCAAACATGAATGAACTTACAGTTAACGGTTACACACATTTTTGTTGTAGTGGAATCACAGGAGGGTAAAAGCTGCTGGTTTCACCTCCTGAGAACGTTTATCATCGCTTTTCTTGAAAGCAGGAGCAGACGAGGTGGATACTGATTTAGGACACAATGAAGAGGTGTGAGAGAACGATTCGCATAGGAATCAAGAAAGAGTTCGGTGACCAGTGAAGTGTTGGCTGTTGAGAGCTAAATCAACGACCGACCAGTCCAGTCTTTGATTGAAGCATTGGATATACATGGCAGCTTTGGCAGAAAAATATTTATTATATTCATAAAATAAGGTGCCGCCATAAGACATGGCTAAATCAGATATAATAGCGAGGTAAGTATCCAGCTCTTCCATTCTGTCTGGTTTAATTTCACATATAATGTCTCTATACATTCCAAATGCGATATTAAATTCAGCAATGGTGAGGCTCTTCTTGCAGAAAAAATATCAAGTAAATATAAACACTTGATTTAAGACAATTAATAAATGCTTTTCAAAGGAAATATAAAATAAACACCTCTCAATCAAAACAATTACAAATTGTGAGCAAGAAATACAAGTTGGTCAACTCTCTCTGGTTTCAGTGCTGATCTACGGCATGTGACAATGTGCCCACTTGTGCTGAAAGCCTGCTCTGATTGGGCACTTGTTGTTGGGATGCAAAGATATTTTTGTGGTCTCACCATCAACCTCAACTGTCTGTAGATAGATGTTAATCTCCATTTCAATTGGCTCTCAGTCTGATTGAGGGACAGCTTGGCACTGGCGTGATGCAATGTTGAAGAAGCTACTCAAACTCTTCTTCTGCTTCTTAGCGGGAATCCCTGACCCTTCAGCAGCTTCAGCTGGTGGCATTGAGACTACCTCTGCAGACCGTGCCTGCTCAGGTGCTACACTCTCCATCTCTGAAGCAGCTTTGACCTTAATGTAGTCCAATCTCTCTGCTTTTATGTTTTAAAGTGAGGATCGAGAAGGGAAGCCATGTCTAGCAGTTCCTGGGTGGATTGGTCAGCATATTTGTATTCAAATACTCAATAATTCTCAACTTGATGTCCTTGGCGTGTTGGGTCTCATCATCCTTTGGCTTAAGAACCTGCAAATTAAAAAGATGAAGCACAGGCTTCAAGTTTAAAGAGCTTAAGTACTGTTCACCAGACAAGGCACCTGTAAACTCCAAAAGAGGGCTCAATGCTTTGTTCACAGATTCAAGAACATCCATGTCCTGCCATGTTGGAGCTAAATGTCTGGTCTTTTTATCAGTTTGGAGGACTTTTGTTAGAGCTTTCTCCTACTCTATGCCCCTTTCAATCCTTTCCTGCTGAGAGCCCCATCTGGTTGGAGTCACAATTATGAGCTTATGAGCAGGCAAGCCTAGCTATACCTGAGCTATGGCCAGTTCACCTCTTTTCCTAGTATTTGAGAAGGTAGTCACAACTCTTTTGCAGACTACAACTGCGTGGTCAACTTGAGGCACCTTTACACCTCTCTCTATTTAGATATAAACTGCTGAATGACAATGTAAATTATCAAAGTAAATTCAGAAACACAAAGAAGCCTATGAGGTGTTCTAATGTATCTGTAGCATTATAGCTTGTCAGAAATAATTTGTTATTACGATTATTTCTTTTTATCTACTTAATTTATTAAAATTTAGCAAAAATGTTGCCTAGCGAGGATGAAATTCTCCCTTTTGAGTGGCAACACATAAGGATGTTGTTGGAAACAGCATAACCTAAAAAAAGATTATTTCCTGTGCGTCTTCTTTACAACGGACCGAAGAAAACAATGCTGCTTCATCAAGGCCATTTTCTCGCCATAAAAAAAGATTATTTCCTGTGCGTCTTCTTTACAACGGACCGAAGAAAACAATGCTGCTTCATCAAGGCCATTTTCTCGCCATGAGATGCAATCCCCCGTTGAACCAGTCCTTTGGCCTCCGAATGGAGGTCTGTGAGCTTGGAACTATTGGGGATTTCAGCTCTGAGCTTGAGAAGATGGATTTTAGATGGACACCAGACTCTTTCTTGTGTTTCCCACCCTCCGAGCGAAAGCACCACTTCTCACCTGTCAGACATGCTCGTGAAAGCTGCCGTTCAGCCCATCTCGATGGACATTTTCTGGTGAATCTGCACGTGAAAAACGACATGCTTCACAGACTGCTGCCTTAGAAAATGCTGGATAAGAGGATTCGTTGTTGGATGTTACAAAGTAAGGATTGGCCCCTTTTTCCCTATCATCTCTTTCTGTGTCATTCTGAGAGGATGCACATGAATGAGGGAGTTTGCTGTCCTGTTCGGAGCGATGTCCTGCAGCTGATGAGCTCCTGCATGGACCGATGCCGCGGCCTGGGGACCGAAGAGGCCAAAATTAGAGCAGATTTACAAACTGAGTGATGGCCAGTTGACACACGGAATGCTTTGTCGGTGCTACTATTTTCTTGGGGTTTTCATGTTTGGAGCATGGTGTCTGGGTCCTGACTCATCGGTCTAGTTCGGTTTTGTTACTGGGTTGGGATCCAGACACTCATGCTCCATTTGAGCGCATGGCTCCAGGTTCAGTTCTCTTGCCATGCGCTCTTCTGTTTTGTCATTGTGTTTAGTGTGAGCACATGCTATCTGTCAGGATTGTTTGCCATGTGCTCTCATGTCTCACGTATAGGCCCCGCCCCCTTGTTACCTTGTTATTATTTCATTTGACTCACCTGCCTTCCCTCGTTATCCTCTTTATTTCCTTCCCTATTTAACCTCCCTGTGTTCTCTGTCCTGTGCCAGTTTGTTGTGGATATTTCCCTGCCAAGGTTGTTTGTCAGTCTGTTCCTGTTTGAAGTCTGTTCCTGTTTATTCCTGTTTTGTGGCATGGGGCCACATGGATTTTGAGGCTTCCCTCTCCAGTCCAGCTTGAAGCGCTTCCCTTAAGCTTTGTGCTATCACCTCTCCTGTGTGGTCTTCAGGAAAGTAGGAAGTCTGCAGGCATCTACTGCACAATTTCCAGTCTATGATGTAATGGCTCACATACGATTGCGTAGTTCGGCTCGTCCACAGATCATTTGTTGTTTCTAAGTATAAAACATTGCAAATCTCCTCTTCAATTTTCCCTTGACATTCTCTGTACAATTGCGGCAACTCAAGTGTTGAGCTGATAAAGTGCTTGCGGCTTGGCATCAGATATCTTGGATCGAGTGTTTTGATCAAATCTCGAAAGCCCTTATTTTCTACTATGTAAACTGGTGCCATGTCTTTACAGATATGCATTGTAATGGCCTGTGTTATTTCTCTCCATCTCCTTGAGCTATTCTCATACGGAGTGCCTCTGGTAAAAGGTTCAGACAAACTAGAATCTAAGGTGATTCTTTTGTTTTGCTTTTAGCACTGGAGGCTTTCATAATATTGTTTTTTTATGCTTGACTTTGAGGTGGTAAAAGAGGTTGTTTGTATTGCTACCACTAATTATTATGGTCGCACGATACATTTTGAAGATCACATATTTCTGCTTTTGTAAACCCAAACCATGTCCACACCACAGATGTCGCACCTCTTTTAATGACAAGTTCCTGTTCCTGTGCCAGATTCATTTGTGGGTCCTCCTGTTATGTGTGTTTATCTTTCTACATATTTCTGCCTCTCACTCAGTCTCACGTGCAGGTTCAGCGCTGCGCTCTGTAAGCTTATGCCCACTGGGATATTTGCATATCGCAATAGACATGATATAGAAAAATCTTTATCGACAGACACTTTATACTGTATTGTTGCCACATATATATCATCATACAGCCCTACAGTATACTCAACGTGAACAACGAAAGGGAACGTCTCAGTTATGTATGGTAACCCCGGTTCCCTAAGTAAGGAATTAGACACTGCGTAGCTGGCCATAGTCACTAGTTGCTGCACAGGCTCATGCCTCTTGCTGAAAATCTGAGTGATGATGCTAGAGTAAGTGCTTATAAGGAGCCCATGACGTAGTTCCTTCTTTGGTGTCGCTTTAGTTCCATCAGCCAATACATTGGCATGATTGTATAAGGACTTCAGTGTGTCCACTTGTGTGTTTCCAATGCGTCTGAGCTGATGCAGCGTCTCGTTCCCTACTTAGAGAACTAGGGTTACATATGTAACCGAGACGATTTTGTGACTGATTTAGTGCAATGCATGGGACCTACCCCTAATGTCCAGTGCAGGTTGCTAGGAGGTTGTGACTTTTAGTTTGAAGTTCTTATTTCTTGTTTTGTGTCTTTTCTTTTTCCCTTCCTGATTGTTCTCCAGCTGTGTCTTGTTCCCTCATTAGTTCCTGTGTATTTATAGCCCTCATATCCCCACTGTTTTTGTCTAGCATTCTTTGCTGTACTTGGTTCTTTTGGTGAATTCTAAGTCTTGTTTAATTGAGTTTTACGTTTTGCTCACATTCATTACATTTTTCTAATAAAAACTCTGCACAGGGATTCACAATTTTCATTACATTTAGCCATATTTTGACTATTGCTTTAAATATTGATTAAACTTTGTTATTCTTGTTTATAAAACTTGATTATTTCATTTATTTTCTGATTCTACATGCATCAAACAGTCAAGTAAAAAGCAAATAAAACAAATATTGGTTGCAGCAAAATCAGAAAGAATCACAGTTGAAACAACATTACAAACATGGCACTGAAGTGACATCTGAAGTGACACTACAAGCATCATAAAAAAGAAAAGTCACCCAACAGAAGCCATTTTTCATGACACAACAACTAAAAAATCAGTGACATTCTGTCAAATTGTTTAAAAAAAAAATACTATATATTATTGCTTATGTGCGTACTGAAACTAAATGATAGGCCCAAAAACTGCAATAAAACAATGCAGCAAAGCTATATCAAACAAGTGTAAATGTAAATTCAGTTCTGTTCATTCAGAAAGACTAAATGCATGATTTATCTCAGGACTACAATAGCACAGATTCACTCACAGGGACAATTGACATGAATTGAAAAAAATCTGAAAGTTTTTACATTGATTTACATGAAAAATAAGTTTTATATGAAAATTGATGAAATTGTAACTCCACTGACAACATGTGAGATGATGATGATCTTGTTTCAGTCTTCACGAAGAACATAAAGATAAAGAGAAATCAGTTTAAAAAAATAATCAATGAAACATGAGAGTACATGTGACAATTTCCACAAATGGGGTACAAAACATGGACTGGAACTCTTACTTTTTCATCAAATAGTCAGTGAAGTGAGGTGTTTAACATTCAGAAAATACTGATCATCTCAGGAGATCAAATTATATATATGAGCTGGTTTATTTTGCATTTAGTTTATATGACGTTTGCCATTTTTGCAGCCCTGTTACCAATATATATATCATTTTACCAGAATATGTAACAGGGTTGCAGATTTAGTGTAAATTAACCAGTAGTATCACTTTAGTGGTATCAATCAACTAAATGTTGGTTTGTTGCTTACTGTAATACTGTATAATTCCCCATTATTTCCCCATTGAAGAAGAAGTTTGATAACTAATTTTGGAAACAGGGTTGAATGGTTGAGGTTGAAGAATGTAAAACAATCGAAAATGAATTGACATTATTTTCTTCCTGCCAGGTTTTAGAAAGAGTCCAAATGATGTTCAAAATTAATCTAAATAGTTTTCACAATGAAACAACGAAACCACACACGCATGCACACACATACACACACACACTAGTACCTTCATAGTTAGTGCAGATGAAGTTGAGTTGGTGAGTCTGAGGAAGGCTGATCCAGATCTGATCTCCTCCAGACTGAACTGCTCCAACTATCGGACCACCCCTGCAGTCTTTCACTCCTGTCCTGTTATCTGCAGCCCAGTTCTGGTAACACACAACCTCCCCCCTCAACCAGATCCACATGTTCATTGCGCAGTAGTGATGTAGACCCATCCACACTGCTGCAGTTGAGGCGCTTTTTACCATATTCATCACACGATGCTGAATCTGCTCAGAGTGAACTGACACCAGATCTACATGATTCTCTCTGCAGTATCTCAGAGCTTTATTCCAGGTCAGATTCAGTTTAATCAAAACCAGTTTATCTGGACACAAAACAGACCATTAACAACATCATGAGACAGTTAAAAGGTAAAAAGTCTTTAGTACATTTCAGTAAATAAAGAATGATTTTCTTGTTTTACACTCAAAGGTCCTCATTCATGAAACTTTTGTATATGAGTAAATTTGGAGTAATGTATGCATAAAGTGGACCTTCTCAAGAACTCAAACACAAACTGTATCTTCCCATGACCCTTTTGGCCCATGTCAAGCACTTCTGCTAGAAAAACGATATAAAGTTGTGACGAGGGGGAGGGCGTAACGAGTTCGAAATGATGGACGCCCGGCCCTAGAAACAGCCCAATCAGCCGGGAGAGGGATAAAGAGGAGCCGGGGATGCCAGTTAGAGAGAGAGAGACACACGGCTGCTGTGTGTGTGTGTTTTTTTATGTTATGCTGAAGTACATTTATGTCATTAAAGTTATGTTGACTATTCTGCCGGTTCCCACCTCCTCCTTGCCCATCTTTTACCCATTACAAAAATGTTTGTAGCAGAATTAGGAATAAACTATACTTTGAAGAAATAAATGCAAGAAGCATTTTCAATTAAGTATATACACAGTATATACATATATACTGTGTGTATATATATATATATATATATATATATATAAAAAGCACAACAAAGAAACTTCCCTTTTTCAGGACACTGTATTTGAAAGATAATTTTGTAAAAATCCAAATAACTTTACAGATCTTTATTGTAAAGGGTTTAAACAATGTTTTCCATGCTTGTTCAATGAACCATAAACAATTAATGAACATGCACCTGTGGAACGGTCGTTAAGACACTAACAGCTTACAGACGGTAGGCAATTAAGGTCACAGTTATAAAAACTTAGGACACTAAAGAGACCTTTCTACTGACTCTGAAAAACACCAAAAGAAAGATGCCCAGGGTCCCTGCTCATCTGCGTGAACGTGCCTTAGGCATGCTGCATGGAGGCATGAGGACTGCAGATGTGGCCAGGGCAATAAATTGCAATATCCATACTGTGAGATGCCTAAGACAGCACTATAGGGAGACAGGAAGGACAGCTGGCAGACCACATTTAACAACACCTGCACAGGATCAGTGCATCTGAATATCACACCTGCAGGACAGGTACAGGATGGCAACAACAACTGCCCGAGTTACACCAGGAATGCACAATCCCTCCATCAGTTCTCAGACTCTCCGCAATAGGCTGAGAGAGGCTGGACTGAGGGCTTGTAGGCCTGTTGCAAGGTAGGTCCTGACCAGACATCACTGGTAACAATGTCGCCTATGGGCACAATCCCACCTTCACTGGACCAGAGAGGACTGGCAAAAAGTGCTCTTCACTGACGAGTCGCAGTTTTGTCTGACCAGGGTTTATGGTCATACTCGCGTTTATCGTCGAAGGAATGAGCATTACACCAAGACCTGTACTCTGGAGCGGAATCGATTTGCAGGTGGAGGGTCAGTCATGGTCTGGGGCAGTTTGTCACAGCATCATTGGACTGAGCTTGTTGTCATTGCAGGCAATCTCAGTGCTGTGCATTACATGGAAGAGATCCTCCTTCCTCATGTGGTACCCTTCCTGCAGGCTCATCCTGACATGACCCTCCAGCATGACAATGCCACCAGCCATACTGCTTGCTCTGTGCATGATTTCCTGCAAGACAGTGTTCTGCCATGGCCAGCAAAGAGTCCGGATCTCAATCCCATTAAGCACGTCTGGGACCTGTTGGACCGGAGGGTGAGGGCTAGGGCCATTCCCCCCAGAAATGACTTGCAAGTGCCTTGATGGAAGAGTGGGGTAACATCTCACAGCAAGAACTGGAGAGGAGATGCATTGCAGTACTTAATGCAGCTGGTGGCCACACAAGATACTGATTGTTACTTTTGATTTTGACCCAATCTTTGTTCAGGGACACATTATTCCATTTCTGTTAGTCACATGTCTGTGAAACTTGTTCAGTTTATGTCTTAGTTGTTGAATCTTTTTATGTTCATACAAATATTTACACATGTTAAGTTTGCTGAAAATAAAAGCAGTTGAAAGTGAGAGGATGTTTCTTTTTTTGCTGAGTTTATATATATATATATATATATATATATATATATATATATATATATATATATATATAAAATGTACTGTATATACCTGATATACATCGATCAGCCACAACATTAAAACCACCTGCCTAATATTGTGTAGGTCCCCTTTGTGCTGTCAAAACTACGCCAACCCGTTCTGAGATGATATTCTTCCCACCACAATTGTACAGAGCGGTTATCTGAGTTACCTTTGTCAGTTCAAACCAGTCTGGCCATTCTCTGTTGACCTCTCTCATCAACAAGGCATTTCCGTCCACAGAACTGCCGCTCACTGGATGTTTTTTTTTTTTTTTTTTTGGCCACCATTCTGAGTAAGTTCTAGAGACTGTTGTGTGTGAAAATCCAAGGAGATCAGCAGTTACAGAAATACACAAACCAGCCTATGCGCATAGAAACAGTAATTAGTAACAATTAATCTCAGGTGGATGTCCTTTCTGGTTTCTTTCTCCCCAGACAGGTGCACGACCACGCCCTCACCTTCACATACCCCAACCCTAGACTGGGGGAACCATACGGACCGCCAACCCCCCCCCCCCCATTTTTGGAGAGGAAGTCTACGACAGCCATCTGTGCCCCTGGTCTGTGGACCACCTTGAACTTAAATGGCTGGAGTGCCAGATACCAACGGGTGATCCAGGCGATGGCATACTTTATGCGGTGGAGCCATTGGAGTGGGGCATAGTCTGAACAAAAGGTGAACGCTCGTCCCAACAAATAGTAGTGGAGAGTGAGGACCGCCCACTTGATGGCCAAACACACCTTCTCTATGGTGCTGTACTTCATCTCTCTCATAGAGAGCTTTCGACTGATGTACAGCACCGGGTGCTCCTCCCCCTCCACCACATGGGACAGAACAGCACCCAGCCCCCTGTCCAATGTGTCCATCTGTAAAACAAAAGGGAGAGCAAAATCAGGGGAATGCAGAAACGGCCCGCCACGAAGTGCAGCTTTTACCTGTATGAAAGCCCGTTGGCACCGCTTCGTCCACTGGATCGGGTCTGGAGCTCAAACTAAAAACCTTTTTAGTGAGATCAGTCAGCAGGCTTGTAACGTCTGAATAATTAGGCACAAACCTTTGATAATAGCCAGCCCCAAGAACTGTCTCACCTCCTTTTTGGTCTTAAGACTCGGGCAGGTCACAATCGCTGAGGTTTTATCAATTTGGGGTCGCACCTGCCCATGCCCCAAGTGGAAGCCCAGATACCGTACCTCCACCCGTACAATTGCACACTTCTTCGGGTTTGTCATGAGTCCCGCTCGTCGTAGCATCCTTAGAACAGCCCTCAGATGCTGCATGTGCTGCTACCAATCATTGCTATAAATAATGATATCATCCAAATAAGCAGCTGCATATGCAGCGTGCGGTCTGAGGACTCTGTCCATAAGACACTGAAACGTAGTCGGGGCCCCAAACAAACCGAATGGAAGGGTCACAAATTGATGTAATCCAAACGGTGTGGAGAAGGCCATTTTCTCACAGGACATAGGCGTTAAAGGGATCTGCCAATAACCTAATAACGTCCAGTGTCGAGTAAAAGTGCGCTGTACCCAACCGATCGAGCAGTTCATCAGTATGAGGCATCGGATAATGTGGAATATTTTTATCAAGTTGAATATAAATTTATCAAGTATAATCAATGTAAATATAGCCATTTAATTCTACAATTATTTCTGATGGTCAAGCATGTATCTTACTGAGTGTGTCTGTGTAGAGGCCTATGTGGGAATGGAATGTGCTCACATATGGTAAATTGCTCACATATGGTTAACCGAGTTTCCTGTTTTTGACACTAGAGAAAATATATGGTGAGGCCCCTTCAGAGATGTTTCCTGTCAACTTCTTAAAAAAACAGACTGGAGTCACAGAACAAAATGATAGATAATAAGTGACATGTATGGAATGTATTAGCCACGCCTTGGTAGATCATATATAAGCGGGAAGAAACCCAGTTGCTGGAGTTGCTCTGTAGAGCAACTCTGCTTTTTTTATCTCTGATAATAAAGTCTATCTTCTGGCATCAAAACCCCAAGACTTCAAGTGTGATCTTTCACAGAATTGGCGGAAGCCACAATATGGATAAAATTTAGACACCGTGTTGACTTTCCTATAATCCACACAGAACCTGACCAAGCCATCACTCTTAGAGACCAGAACTATATTTTTTAAGGCTTTATTAAATCGTTCGACCAAGCCATCAATTTGTGGATGGGATACGCTTGTCTGAAATGATTTAATACCAAATAATTTATACAGCTCGCGTAGTGTACGTGACATAAACATTGTGCCCTGATCAAGTATTCTGAAGAATGCCTCCGCAACACTATGTGCTGAGATGTTGCGAAGAGGCACTGCTTCCGGGTATCGTGTTGTGTAGTCCACCAGAGCCAACACAAAGTGATGCCCGTGTGCTGACCATTCTAATGACCCGACGAGGTCCATGCCAACTCTGTCAAAGGGAACTCTTCAATGGAAGAGGGTGCAATGGCACTTTTGGAGTGGCCGGCGGATTCATCAGCTGACATTCGCGGCATATCGCACACCACTGGCTAACATCCCCGCGAATCCATGGCCAATAGAAATGGGCCATGAGGCGATTTAGTGTTTTCCCCTGTCCCAAGTGACCTGCCATCGGACTATGAAGAGGTGGACTGCCCATTGTGCACCTCGAATCGTTGTTGCTGCTCCGCCTGCAGATCCATGTTGGGCCTGGTTGATGCTGACAAGGGATCGGAAGACTTCCTCCAGCGGCAAAGGTGACTCCATAGCAGCATACCCTCCTCCTTTTTTCCTGGGATTTGGCACCAGTGTAACGAAGGTTCATTTGTTGGACAGATTAAGAGAAAGCGGGAGCCGGTTTCCACATTCCATGTGAGTCAGGTTTTTAATTCTTTACAAACATTAGTCACTTTCAGTTACACACACAACAAAGGTTGGCTTTTCAGCATATATAAATAAAGATCTGCTTTTCAGCATCTACAAATAAAGTTCTGCTTTTCAGTGTCTACAAAACAGTTAGTAGCAGACACAGTCTCTCATGTGCCCCCTCTCTCATCTCTGTGGACTGGGCTGTCTTTTATCTTCCCCTAATCTCACTGTGCATATAGAAACAGTAATTAGTTACAGTTCATCTCAGGTGGATGTCCTTACCGGTTTCTCTCTCCCCGGATTGGTGCTCGACCACGACCTCACCTCCACAACCACCTAAACCGAGACCAATTTAAGACCAACACCAGAGTGTATAGAGACCGAGACAAGACCAAGACTTTGAGGGGTTGAGACCAAGTCAAGACCAAGGCAGGGCGAGACTGAGTCAAGACCAAGACCAGACCAGTGCGAGTCTCACACTGCATGACACACTTACGATAAAACGTGGAACATGCAAACCATAAGCACTCCTCAAATTGATCTGAAAGATCCACATTCCCATAAAAGCACCCACAGAAAACAAATGAAGATTCCTCTTCATTCACCTCTTTTATTACATATATATATATATATATATATATATATATATATATATATATATATATATATATATATAGGGGTGGAAAGAGTACTGAAAAATTATACTCAAGTAGAAGTACTGTTACTTCCCAAAAAATGTAGTGTGAGTAGAGTAAAAGTAGATGTTCTAACTAAGAGTAGCTCATTTAAAAGTAATCATGAGTAGCGAGCATTGAGTACCGAGTTACAAAACCTATGCTCCATTATAATGAACACTGTATGCCAACTTTTAAAATACATCACTTATCTATGATAAATACTAAATTAATATGATTCCAAAAAAATAAAAGGGAGACATAACAGAAATTAAAAGATTAAAAAGTTATGTTCAATACACTGATCACCATTTTATATCGTAATGTATGAAGCAATTACATTAAAATCAGTTTATGTGTAGGGTCTAAATTTCCCTTAATGCTGACAGATCGTTATTGTTGTGCATAAAACATGTTCAAAACAATACAAGGAATGCAAAAAAATGCTAAATAAGCAGGATCACTTGGCACGTCATGTCCTGCACAATAGAGAAGGTAGAGCAGACATGGGAAAAGTTGTTTGGTACAGGGGCTACATCACACTTAAAAAAGAATAATTCACCCAAAAATGAAAATTTTCTCACCCTCATCTCACCATCATTTACTCACCCTCATACCATCCTGGATGTGTATGACTTTCTTTCTTCTGCAGAACACAAATTAAGTTTTTTAGAAGAATATCTCAGCTTTTTTGGTCCATACAATGAAAGTGAATCGGTGCTAAAATATTGAAGCTCCACAAATCACATAAATCAGCATAAAAGTAGCCTAATCCATGTGACTCCAGTGGTTAATCCATGTCTTCAGAAGAGATATGATAGATGTGGTGAGAAACAGATCAATATTTAATTCCTTTTTTACTTTTAATTCTCCTTCTTGCTCAGTCAATCTTTAAATTTCACATTGTTCTTCTTGTGTTTTTGGTGATTCACATTCATCATGCATATCGCCACCTACTGGACAGAGAGAAGAATTTCTAGCAAAAAAGGACTTAAATATTGACCTATTTCTCACCCACACCTGTCATATCAATTCTGAAGTCATGGATTTAACCACTGGAGTCATATGGATTACTTTTATGCTGCTTTTATGTGGTTGTTGGAGCGTCAAAATCTTGATACCCTTTCACTTACATTGAATGGACCTACAGAGCTGAAATCTTCTTCTAAAAATCTTCATTTGTGTTCTGAAGAAAGAAAGTCATACACATCTGGGAAGGCATGAGCGTGAGTAACTGATGAGAGAATTTTCATTTTTTAGTGAACTATTTCTTTAAGTAGCACATGGGGGGCCACATTGTCCTCCTTTTGAGATACAATATTCAACATTGATTTAGTTCTTGTATCTTTTAAGCCCAGAAATAGTTGTGTTCTCATTCTAATGCATGATGCATCATTTTCTGAAGTTTGTGAATATTCTCGTGGAATATTCTGCCTGAAGTATTGCTCTATAAAGGTTGATACTTTTCTATCAGGCATTAGAAAAAACGTGATAAAGGTTAAGCATAATTATAAATTATTTTATCATCTCTTCTTTCCTGGTAATTTATTATACAAATTAACACACTCTCTACATCTGGGGTCGGTATTATTAAAAAAAC
The DNA here is from genome assembly GCF_019703515.2 of Myxocyprinus asiaticus. Classification (NCBI taxonomy): domain Eukaryota; kingdom Metazoa; phylum Chordata; class Actinopteri; order Cypriniformes; family Catostomidae; genus Myxocyprinus; species Myxocyprinus asiaticus. The sequence goes on from NC_059344.1 coordinate 539,971, forward strand.
AAACAATATTATTAAAAAAATATTATTATTAAAAGTGTCACTGTTTTATTCTATTACATTAATACTTTTAAAGCTACTCAAATTATTCAGCCAAAAGTAGAGAGTGGATTTCTTGTTTCCTTGTTAATGTTGTTTGATTAACAGCCTTTATATGACAGAGCCTACTAGACAGTGCTCAATTCGGTTACATCTACACTTCAAGTCCAACATTTTGATGCAAATACGCTTTTTGTCCCACTGTTTACGTTCACTTTAGACCAAACCGACTGCGTTTACATTGATGCCTCATCAAGATGGGCACTGTAAAAATTATAAAGTGTATTTGATTTTTTTAGTTGCGTGCCTGCACACACGCATGTGAAACGCACAAACATGAACCGCCTGTCAATCAAACAGCACGCGCCTGTCAATCAAACAGCATGCAGCTATAGATGTCAGGAAATAAAAAGTCAATCTTTTATATTTCATCTAGATCAACCAACCAGTGGTGCTCTTGCTATCGCGATCGATGTAATGAACACCCCAGTTCTAGATGTAGAACATAGGCTAAATATAGAAAATGACTCAAAAGTTTGATGGAGGACATCTCTCTTTTTTCCGATAAACATCTAGATAATTTTATTGCCCAAATCTATTGATAACATTGCCTTAATCTCTCACAGCAGCCCAATAATCTCAGTGATAGATAGTTAAATTACAGGCTACCTTATAGACACAGAATTTAGTAAACAGAAATATGAAATTAACAATATGTTTCTTCAAATTAGAGGCAGGATTAATGCTGATGTCTGGCTTGAGCAAGTTAAACTCACATGACACAGTCAAGCAATTGACCTTTTTCACTGCGAAAAGCCTTTCAGGTGCGGCCGATGTTCATGTGTTGAACTGTGTTTGAGGCATCCTGCACATCCATAACAGCTGGCGTCGGATCTACAGCTTCAAGTTTTTTATGTGTGATTTGATTGGATGGGAGTCACCAGACTCTCACTAGCCAATCATGTTGATAGATAAAAATAAAATCAGGACAGGGAAGTAGCGAACACAGACGTGGGAAAATAGCGCATTAAAAGTACAGTTACAGCACTTAAAATGTACTCAAGTAAAAGTATACAATTTTAAAATACTTAAAAAGTACAATTCCTGGGAAAAACTACTTAATTACAGTAATGTGAGTATTTATAATTCGTTACTTTACACCCCTGCATATCACAAATAAACTGTAGAAGTCTTTACCATAAGTTTAGGTTTCATTAACTGTTACTACATGAGGACAGAAAAAGCAGAGAAATTTGAGTTGCATGAAACAAACTGAACCCCCAAAATCAAATCACTTGTAAAATTCACACCCTGCTTAGAACTGCAGTGAGGTCATTTATTTATTTATTTACTTTGAGCATTTTTGCAATACACCCTTATAGTTCAATTTTGGGAATTTTGTTAATTGACTATTTTAACTGTATGTATTACACGAGGATTGCCACAATAGTTAATTAATTAACTATTCTTTAAGTCAGTCACAGTAAGTGTATTTTCCTTGCATCATCAACAAAACATATGAACGGTTATAATTAACATAAATTTACATTTAACAGGTGTATCACAAAAACAACACTTTGTTTTTGTTTTTTTTTACTTTACACCCTGTATATATATATATATATATATATATATATATATATGTATATACACTACCAGTCAAAAGATTGAAACACTTGACTGAAATGTTTCTCATGATCTTAAAAATCTTTTGATCTGAAGGCGTATGCTTAAATGTTTGAAATTAGTTTTGGAGACAAAAATATAATTGTGCTACCATATTCATTTATTTCATTATAAAACTAAAATGTAATTAAAATTATTTATTTTTTTATTTATGACTTGGACCAAATAATTAAGAAAAGCAGCCAATAAGTGCCCGACATAGATGGGAACTCCTTCAATACTGTTTAAAAATCATCCCAGGGTGATACCTCAAGAAGTTAGTTGAGAAAATCTCAAGAGTACATGTCTGCAAATTCTAGGCAAAGGCTGACTACTTTGAAGATGCTGAAATATATATATTTATTTTGGATTTTGTTTAGTCACATCATAATTCCCATAGTTCCATTTATGTTATTCCACAGTTGTGATGACTTTACTATTATTCTAAAATGTGAAAAAAAAAAAAAAAATTTTTAATAAAGAATGAGTAAGTGTTTCAAAACTTTTGACCGGTAGTTTGTGTTGTTGGGCCTCATGTATTCATATAGAAGACAAAGGCAGGCCTAACACAGTCATAAAACCTAACTCAGGCCCCCACATACCAAGTCGAAAATTATACTGATAAAAATTGCGCCAAAATCAAACAAAGGGAGTCCAAAACAGACTACAAATCCCATGAAGCCTTGCTCACTAAAGGATCGAACTCTCAACTCCTATTGGATGAGGCACACAACAGAACATCCCTCAAACATGACATCATCAGGAGAAGAAATACCTCTGAAATGCTTTCGGGATTTGCTTCCAGCAACTTTGTTCACCGAGTATAGACGTAGCTCATCGCTGCTCTCAGGTGCAACCTCGTGGCACAAGGAAGTAACGTCCGACTTGAAACTGTGGCCATACAATCTCCATCTCGCTGGACGAGTTGAGATTACTCTGTGTTCAACCGAACACTCTAACGGATCCGAAGGAAACCACCGAGCAATCTGCATTTTCATCCGTTTGCCTGCAGAAGTGAAGAGATTAAAGATTTCTCTTCCATCTTCAATCAAGTCAACATTTCTGAGTTCTCCGCCAGCCCGCCACGAATCAACAGCCGTACCGCCCGCCAACAGAGTGAGGAAACGGCCTCCCGTGATCACCCAATCCTCGAGGAACCGAGTCGGAGTTAAAGGACAGATGAACACACATTCCACCTGCATCCTCATGCGATTCAAGTAAGAGGTTTACGTCTGGGCAGAGATAGAATATTATAGTGTGTTATTCTTGTGTTTCAAGGTTTTTGCTTGTACAGTTTACGGACCGCCATGTCCGCTCATTATTAATTCTCAGGGTATTAATTATCACAAATTTGTTTTGCTGTATTGTGGTCCAACCAAATTGGATTGTTGTGCAATTTCACCATCGCGGGTGAGACAGCAACTGAGTTTATCCATTAAAGAGTCAAAGAATGCGGGACTTTTACGAGCCGTCCTCCGCGTCTCTGAGTGATAAACTGACAGCTGTTTTCTCTCCCACTATCGCAAAATCGGTTTTAGGGCCATCACTTTATTCTCTCTCTCTCTCGTACTAACCACACACACACACACTCACTCTCACACACACACCCTCATGTGTTATAGGATTATTTTGATTTCCATATCTAATCATATCACTGTTTAGTTTGTAGTTCTAAGTTGGAAGTTTATTGACTGCATTGTATTAATTATTAATTGATATTACTGCATAAATAAACTTTGTTTATATTTCAAAGAGAAGTGTTTTGGTTTGTTTTGCATACTCCTGTGCCATGCTGACCGGATGTCAGTGCTCGGATTCAAACCTTCATTCATTGTTTTTTTCCCCAAAATCGATATTCTTCGGATGTCGATTTTCCTAAGAAAACAATCTAATGTTGAGACTGTTATACTATCTGGTTATTAGTCCCTGATTTCAGGGTGGTGCCCCGTCAATGTTAATCCTTATTAATATTCTATTGATTTTTGATAATTGATAATTATCTTTTATGGTTGTTGAATTTGAATGATCAATAAGCTAGTGTTAATTTTAATTAATGTTTCATCGACGTTAACAGTTAACGATTATCTTTGATAATTGTTGATTTAAAGGATTAGAAAAAGCTAACATTGATTCTCATCAATGTTCTATTGATTTTAATAATTAATAATTATCTTTGATAATTATTAATTATTGCTAATAACCAAACCCACTCCTAAACCTAGCGCACTACATTTACTGGAGCCCCATATGAGTTTTTAATGAGTTAGATTCAATTAATTAATTTAAATATTAATTAATAACTAAAGAAATAATTATTAATTATTTCTCATAGTAACACTGATCTAAACAACCAGTAAAGCCCTACAGCAGGAAGATAGACGGTATTATGTTTATTATTTTGGCATATACCCCATCCTGAAGTGATTATTTTCTTTTAAATTATGTTTGTTGTTTAATCAAACCATGTGAATGAAAGGGAATGATGAAGGTCTGAAGCAGATCATTATCTGTGTTATGAGGTAATGTAACTAGGTAATGTAACAAGAATTAAAAATGGAAGAAGGTGTACTATGATTATCTGTACTATATGTAATTTATAAATGTTTAAGATGTTTGAATCATCTCTGAAGGTACTAATATCCAAGTAAATTACTATAGAATGTGCATTTATGAACTCTAAAAACACTGAAAGTGCCACTGGAGGTCCAGAGAATTAAACATCACAAAGACAGGATCGACGAGCACCTCAGTGCTTAGCAGCAAGAGCAAGACTCTACTGGTGGCTTAAAAACCCGCTGTCTGCTCCAACACCACCAGATAGTGCTCCAGGCTACTGAAAATGTCTGTGAGTTCCTCTGGCACCGTGGGACGTATCATATGCTGAATGATCTACTGATATTGTCTAATCACTATAGTATGTTAACCTACTGAATTAAGTCTAATCATTGATGTATTCTACATAACGCAAGGCCACCTTTGCATGCACATGCTTTATACAAGAATTTGATTACTGATACCCTCCAGAAAAGAACTTAGCTAGGGAGCGATGAGATATTTTACTTCCTTCTAGTCAAATATGGAGGGAGATGTTTGATCTTATTGCTCCTCCGGAGTGCAATTCCATAAGAGCAGGCATTGTTAGAGGAATGTGTGACTTATATTGGTCACTTGGAAGAAATGAAGGAGACTGGCTTGAGGGGTTGCACTCTGGGAAAGGGCAATAGAAGGTGAGATTTTTTATAAGTTTCAAAGGAGGGAATATATAGTAGATTTATATATGTCAAATGTAGAAAAGTACTAATATAGAATAGCCTAGACTTTGTGTGACCCAGGAGAGGGCATATGAGGTTACTAGAAGTGTGGACTTTGTGTGAACCAGGAGAGGGCATATGAGGTTACTAAAAGTGCTGATGTTACAAGAAACACTCAGTGCACTAAGCTGTAGCAATGAACAATGGTGCTGAGACATGAGAAAACTCTGGGAAGAACAGCAAAAGTTAAAGATTAACACAACCAATAATCAAAAGTAACTATATTATGCTCAGATTGTGATGTATTATTTACTCAGAATGTATATTCATGATAAATGAATTTAAAATGTTATTTTTTAAATGGACTAAAAGCCAGGTTTCCACCATTAAAAAAGAGGTCAGAGGCTCTGTGGAATAATGGTGGGAAACAGAATCCATTGGATACAAAAAATATTAAGAGGGCGTAGACATGAGGTAATGCTTGATAACAAACTGTATAAAGACTGAGGGTTTTGACCGAGAGAGTCAGATCTCAGCTGACATCTCAGGTTTGTTGTTTTGCTCAATAAACTCTAACCTTTGACACCTGGAACTCCTGACTTCGAGAGTTTTCTTACAGAGAGGGAAGAAAAGTTTTCCACACTCCACAACACTAGTCACATGTCTGTGAAACTTGTTCAGTTTGTCTTAGTTGTTGAATCTTTTTATGTTCATACAAATATTTACACATGTTAAGTTTGCTGAAAATAAAAACAGTTGAAAGTGAGAGGATGTTTCTTTTTTTGCTGAGTTTATTTAAGTGACATACTGGTAACCTGCGCCGACAGTCAGCAGCATCTCAAGAATGTGGATGCAGTCCTCAGATGACCGAACGAGTTTGGCATACAGTGCATCCGGAAAGTATTCACAGCGCTTCAATTTTTACACATTTTGTTATGTTACAGCCTTATTCCAAAATTGATTAAATTCATTATTTTCCTCAAAATTCTACCAACAATACCCCATAATGACAACATGAAAGAAGTTTGTTTGAAATCTTTGCAAATTTATTAAAAAGAAAAAATGAAAAAATCACATGTACATAAGTATTCACAGCCTTTGCCATGACACTCAAAACTGAGCTCAGGTGCATCCTGTTTCCACTGATCATCCTTGAGATGTTTCTACAACTTGATTGGAGTCCACCTGTGGTAAATTCAGTTGATTTGGAAAGGCACACACCTGTCTATATAAGGTCCCACAGTTAACAGTGCAAGGAATTGTCTGTAGACCTCCGAGACAGGATTGTATCGAGGCACAGATCTGGGGAAGGGTACAGAAAAATGTCTGCAGCATTGAAGGTCCCAATGTGCACAGTGGCCTCCATCATCCGTAAATGGAAGAAGTTTGGAACCACCAGGACTCTTCCTAGAGCTGGCCGCCCGGCCAAACTGAGCGATCGGTGGAGATGGGCCTTAGTCAGGGAGGTGACCAAGAACCCGATGGTCACTCTGACAGAGCTCCAGCGTTTCTCTGTGGAGAGAGGAGAATCTTCCAGAAGAACAACCATCTCTGCAGCACTCCACCAATCAGGCCTGTATGGTAGAGTGGCCAGACGGAAGCCATTTCTCAGTAAAAGGCACATGACAGCCCGCCTGGAGTTTGCCAAAAGGCACCTGAAGGACTCTCAGACCATGAGAAACAAAGATTGAACTCTTTGGCCTGAATGGCAAGTGTCATATCTGGAGGAAACCAGGCACTGCTCATCACCTGGCCAATACCATCCCTACAGTGAAGCATGGTGGTGGCAGCATCATGCTGTGGGGATGTTTTTCAGTGGCAGGAACTGGGAGACTAGTCAGGATCGAGGGAAAGATGAATGCAGCAATGTACAGAGACATCCTTGATGAAAACCTGCTCCAGAGCGCTCTGGACCTCAGACTGGGGCGAAGGTTCATCTTCCAACAGGACAACGACCCTAAGCACACAGCCAAGATAACAAAGGAGTGGCTCCGGGACAACTCTGTGAATGTCCTTGAGTGGCCCAGCCAGAGCCCAGACTTGAACCCGATTGAACATCTCTGGAGAGATCTGAAAATGGCTGTGCACCGATGCTCCCCATCCAACCTGATGGAGCTTGAGAGGTCCTGCAAAGAAGAATGGGAGAAACTGCCCAAAAATAGGTGTGCCAAGCTTGCAGCATCATACTCAAAAAGACTTGAGGCTGTAATTGGTGCCAAAGGTGCTTCAACAAAGTATTGAGCAAAGGCTGTGAATACTTATGTACATGTGATTTTTTTCGTTTTTTATTTTTAATAAATTTTCAAAGATTTCAAACAAACTTCTTTCACATTGTCATTATGGGGTATTGTTTGTAGAATTTTGAGGAAAATAATGAATTGAATCTATTTTGGAATAAGGCTGTAACATAACAAAATGTGGAAAAAGTGAAGCGCTGTGAATACTTTCCGGATGCACTGTACATGCCCAACTGTGTGTGTGTGTGTTTTTTTAAGGATTCACTTGAGTACTTGGGGCACATCATCGATGTTCATGGTCTTCATAAGTCACCATATAAAGTTAGGGTGATTATTAAAGTGCCTGCACCAAAGGATGTCAGCCAACTCTGTTGGTTTCTTGGACTCATAAACTATAACAGTAGATTCATACCTAACCTCATATCTGTTCTTAACCACCTCAGCAGTGTAAGTGGTCTCCTGAGTGCCAGGCTGCATTTGAAAATGCAAAAGAACAGTTGCTGTCTCAGAGATTGTTGACACACTACAACCCACAGCTTCCAATTAGGTTGGCCTGTGAAGCGTCACCGTGTGGTGTTGGTAGCATCATTGCCCACATCCTCCCGGACGGGCAGAAAAAGCTAATAGCTTTGGCCTCTGAGCGTACACTACATGACTCAAGCTCATCTCCTTTGATGTTTTCAGTCAACGACTGGTCTGTGATGAGAACTCTTAGGTCTCATGACAAATGGTCGCCCTTACAAAAATCGAGTGTTCATGGCAAATTTGCCGCAAACTTGCCGCAAATTCGCCACTGATAATTTTCACATGCAAATAAGATTTGCGGTAAACTTGCAGTAAGTTGTCCATTGTTGCCAAAAGTTTGCCGGAGATTCACCACTAGTGGTGAAGACCTGCAAACTTCTGGCAAACATTTGTGGCGAATCACAAGCTCATCTGCATGTGAAAATAACAAGCAGCAAACTTTTGGCAAATTTGCGGCAAGTTTAGATTTTTTGTAAGGGCATGTATTGTGTGCACTCCTGTGACATGCACCGACAAGCCTCAGATGCATACGTCAGATTTCAAAACAGATATCTAGACGTCTTGTCATCAGGTGTCCACACTATCCTGATGACTGAGAGACCGTCAATGAGTCAGAGCCAATGAAATATAGAAAGAGTGCAAGAGGAGATAAAGGTATTGAGATGCAGGAGACAAAAAATAATTAAAAAAATAAAATAAAACATCACCCACATCTCCCTACCCGCATCTTTATTATTTTAAGCAGTATTTTAGGGGGCCAAGCACAGAAGGTGCTGGAACCCTGTTGTATTTGTACTGATTTTCTGGTTTTTCGTGTTATTAATTTTTCTGCCCCGCAAGTATCTGGGTAGCAAAAACCGTAAGTCCTAGAGAACCAAAACTTGGTAGTAGGATGGTTCCAAATGCGCACCGCTACTCGGGCATTCGCAAACACCTCCTTTCGACCTTAGGTGGTGCTATAACAAGCACTTTAAAATTTTTGCTTATATCTCCGCAACCATAAGGGCTTAATTTAAAAAAAAATTCTCCTGATTCATTGAGTCAAGCCTTACAAAATGTATATCTCTGATTTCACTTCCGCCCAAAACAAATTCCGGCATTCTGAAGTTTTGGAAAAAATTACTTTTTCTAACTCCTCCTAAACCGTTTGCCCAATTTGCACGAAACTTGGTATACATCACATACAGGCCCTCCTGACCAAAAAATTATCAAAAACATTTTGATATGTCAAATCATTCCAAAGATATTAGCAATAAAGTTCCTTCATTTGAACGCACTTTGATTCATTGATCAATATCTACTCAACGCAAAGTCCAAACATAACGAAACTCAGTACACATAGTCAACAGGCCATGTTAAGGATGCATGCAAATTGTCGTACAATTGTACCCATAGGGGGCGCTACAACTAAAAAAACTGTAATAACTTGGCAGTCGTTTGTTCGGCTAAGTTCAAATTAAATATGCATCCTCTTTGGTTCAAGTGCTAACATATCCTTAACATATCAATTCAAAAAATGTAATCAAATGACTGCCAGCAACCAATAAAATTTCAGCACCTAATAACTTGAATGATGAATGGCCAATAGGCATGAAACTTATTATACACAAGAAGGGTCTTGAAACATAACTGTATAGAAAATGTTGTTAGAATTGGCCACATGGTGGCGGTATAATAAGCTAGAAAACTTTTCAACCACTTTGATTTTGTTTTATTTTATTTAGTAAAAAAATACTTTTTCTAACTCGTTCTAGGCCGTTTCCTCTATTTGCATGAAATTTAGTATACATCACATACAGGCCCTCCTGACCAAAAAATTATCAAAAACATTTTGATATGTCAAATCATTCCAAAGATATTAGCAATAAAGTTCCTTCATTTGAACGCACTTTGATTCATTGATCAATATCTACTCAACGCAAAGTCCAAACATAACGAAACTCAGTACACATAGTCAACAGGCCATGTTAAGGATGCATGCAAATTGTCGTACAATTGTACCCATAGGGGGCGCTACAACTAAAAAAACTGTAATAACTTGGCAGTCGTTTGTTCGGCTAAGTTCAAATTAAATATGCATCCTCTTTGGTTCAAGTGCTAACATATCCTTAACATATCAATTCAAAAAATGTAATCAAATGACTGCCAGCAACCAATAAAATTTCAGCACCTAATAACTTGAATGATGAATGGCCAATAGGCATGAAACTTATTATACACAAGAAGGGTCTTGAAACATAACTGTATAGAAAATGTTGTTAGAATTGGCCACATGGTGGCGGTATAATAAGCTAGAAAACTTTTCAACCACTTTGATTTTGTTTTATTTTATTTAGTAAAAAAATACTTTTTCTAACTCGTTCTAGGCCGTTTCCTCTATTTGCATGAAATTTAGTATACATCATCTTCAGACCCTCCTGACAAAAAGTTGTCAAAAGAATTTTGATAGGTTTTAGTCATTCGGAAGATATAAGCAAATATGTTTTTGGGTGTGGACTGTAATTACTTATTGGCCTGTATCTTTGGTTTATTTTAAAACATATTGCACTTAAAAACACACAATAATATTTGAAGATTGGCTTCCTTTTAAGGCTGTCCTGGGCTTACCTGCCATGGCGGTAAACAAACTGTGGGACACTTTTGGCATCCAGAAGATAGCGGACAGCAATGAAAAATTGATGATTTTGTGAAATTATTTCAATTTTAGTGCTGTATTTTAATAATGTAAAACTAATGACTCACTGTTTGCGGTTTGCCTTAAGCAAATTAATTAATAATTTGTTAGATACAGTGGCAAATTCTCAGGGCCAGCAAAGCCTTCCCTGCTGGCCTAACATACCAAATAAATAAATATGTTTCATCCTTTCATTCTCAATCACCTTTCTGTGATTTTTAAGGCCTTCTAGCTGGCCTTGAGTGACGCAATCACGCTTTAAATGATGTACGTAATTCAAGAGCGAAAAGCGCAAGATCTGTCTGACAGTCGGCTGTCATCACTGCCTCTAACACCATTGAGAAAGAGATCCTTATGGATTTAAAAACACGAGATGTTCTGCATGACCGTGTGATTGCTTAATTTATTAAACAGGAAAGGAGGACTGATTTTCACTTCAGGTAAATTGGTAAGTGTTTTTTGCATTGTTATAGCAACATCAGGAGTTTTCTAAGTGTAAATTAAATGCTTGATCAAGTTTTGAAAAGTAGTGCTGCGTTCCATTCAACTCGGAAAGTCGGATTTTACAACTTCCTACTAGGAAAAGTGCAAAGGAATGCATCTTGAAGTCAGAATTACAACTTGTAGGCTCGTGCAGAAATTCTCAACTCTGATTTCGTCGAGATGCAGGGGCATGATGTCACACAAACATGTCGACACTCAGGGAGATATACAAAGTAAGTGATAAACATTAACTTTATTAAGTAATATCGATAAATGAGTTTGTTTCCACATTACATGATATTAAAGCTTGTTTAACAAACGCTTGCAGAAACTGGTGTATAAAACATTATAATCTCTTTTGATAATCATACACCTGAAGCACAAATGCTAGCACTGCAGCATTGTTTATCAGTTGGGTTGCTAGGAGACATCTCTAAAGAGAGTCAAACCCCTGCTAAGTTAACGGGAGCGTTGCAGTTCCGAATATCGGGGAATGGAATGCATTTATAGTCGGAGATATCAAGTAGGAATATCCCACATCCAACTTGAATGGAATGCAGCATAACCGTGTACCCTGACGAAATTAAATTTATTGCAAGCAACATTTAAATCTTAAATATTATTAGATAGATTTTCCAGGTATTTTAGACCTCTTGGTAGATTCATATGAAAAATTATAATTTTTTAATGTCTGTTCGGGAGACGTTCATTTCACAAAACAGTCATGCTGCAGTTAAAATGAGCCTTGCTTGAGCATTAAGTGTCGTTTCAAGTTCTGGCTTTCGTGCGTGGATGTATTTTTAAAATATCAGTTGGTATTACTAGTTAGCTGCGACATAATGTGTGATGCTCAAAGACATAGGGTGTCTTTTTCATTGTGAAACTGTGTTTTCTTTATGGCATGAATCATACTGAAGGCCTAGGCTTTTAATGCACTGCCCGCCACTGGTTAGATACCATTCATTAATAAACCATAGCTTGTGTAAAAGTTATGCATGTGCATTCACTTATCCTTATCTAACGTTAAAACATAAAAAAGTGCTTTTGCTGTGGTTCTTTGGGTGTTTGTTTTAGTTTGGCTTCTTCTGTATTTAGTTATTTCCCACGTGACATGTTGTAATAGAAAATAAGCTTTCCATCTGCACCTGGGCAGCAGCATATTATCTTAGTGGCGCGCGCTGAGGAAGACTCGTGCACGCGCGCTGAGGGAGTGTGGCGGGTGCGCGCGGGCGGTTCTCGGCGGATCTCCTTCAGTCTGTCGGTCAGTCATGGCGGATGGGGAGCTGGACGTGGATTCTCTCATTTCCAGACTGTTAGAAGGTGAGTTTTATTACACGGCACTTTATTATCATGTGTTTGGCAGTAAATGACGCGCTCTGCTCGAGTTTCGCGGCTTTATTTGACCAGGAAAAGGGCCGTGTGTTTGTGTTTAAAAATATGTCTGCTCGGCCTCTACCACACACACACACACACACACACACACACACACACACACACACACACACACACACACACACACACACACACTTCAGTAACACTTGAGCTCACTTTCACTTCACTTTTCACTAAATATATATCTACATATAGGTGTGTTTGAACTGTGTGTAATTGAAGTGTGTGTTTTTTATTGTGTGTTTTGGAAGAGCAGTTGTGTTTATGTTGTGTGTTATTGAAGTGTTTATGTTGTAATCTGAGGTAACTTTTCATGGCTGTGTGTGTGTGTGTGTGTGTGTGTGTGTGTCTGTCTGTCTGTCTGTCTCTGTGTGTCTGTCTGTCTGTCTCTGTGTGTCTGTCTGTCTGTCTGTCTCTCTCTCTCTGTGTGTGTGAGTGTGTCTGTCTGTCTCTGTGTGTCTGTCTGTCTGTCTGTCTCTCTCTCTCTGTGTGTGTGAGTGTGTCTGTCTGTCTCTGTGTGTCTGTCTGTCTGTCTCTGTGTGTGTCTGTCTGTCTGTCTGTCTGTCTGTCTGTCTCTGTGTGTATGTGTCTGTCTCTGTGTCTCTCTGTCTCTGTGTGAGTGTGTGTGTGTGTCTGTCTGTCTGTCTCTGTGTGTCTGTCTTTCTCTCTGTGTGTGTGAGTGTGTCTGTCTGTCTCTCTGTCTCTGTGTGTCTGTCTGTCTCTCTCTCTCTGTCTGTGAGTGTGTGTCTGTCTGTCTCTATGTGTCTCTGTGTGTGTGTTTGTCTGTGTGTCTCTCTGTGTGTGTGTGTGTGTATGAGTGTTTGTGTCTGTGAGTGTGTGTGTTTCTGTCTCTGTGTGTGTGTCTGTGTCTCTGTGTGTGTGTGTGTGTTTGTCTGTGTGTCTCTGTGTGTCTGTGTCTCAGTGTGTGTGTCTCTGTCTCTGTGAGTGTTTGTCTGTGTGTCTCTGTGAGTGTTTGTCTGTGTGTCTCTGTGTGTGTGTGTGTGTGTGTGTGTGTGTGTGTGTGTGTGTCTCTGTGTGTGTTTGTCTGTGTGTCTCTGTGTGTGTTTGTCTGTGTGTCTCTGTGTGTCTCTGTGAGTGTTTGTGTGTTTCTGTGTGTTTGTGTCTCTGTGTGTCTGTGTCTCAGTGTGTGTGTTTGTGTGTCTGTGTCTCTGTGAGTGTTTGTATGTGTGTGTTTGTGTCTCTGTGTGTCTCTGTGTGTGTTTGTCTGTGTGTGAGTGTTTGTCTGTGTGTCTCTGTGTGTGTGCGCGTGTCTGTGTCTCTGTGTGTGTGCGCGTGTCTGTGTCTCTGTGTGTGCGCGTGTCTGTGTCTCTGTGCGTGTGCGCGTGTCTGTGTCTCTGTGCGTGTCTGTGTCTCTGTGTGTCTCTCTGTGCGTGTCTGTCTCTGTGTGTCTGTGGCTCTGTGTGTGTGTTTCTGTGTGTTTGTCTCTGTGTGTGTGTTTCTGTGTGTTTGTCTCTGTGTGTGTTTGTGTCTGTGTGTGTCTGTCTCTGTGTGTGTGTGTGTGTGTGTCTGTGTCTCTCTGTGTGTGTCTGTCTCTGTGTGTGTCTGTCTCTGTGTGTGTGTGTCTTTGTGTGTGTGTGTGTGTCTGTGTGTGTGTGTGTGTGTCTGTGTGTGTGTGTGTCTGTCTCTCTGTGTGTGTCTGTCTCTCTGTGTGTGTGTGTGTGTCTGTGTGTGTTTGTGTCTCTGTGTTTGTGTCTGTGTGTGTGTCTGTGTGTGTGTGTGTCTGTCTGTCTGTGTGTGTTTGTGTCTCTGTGTTTGTGTCTCTGTGTGTGTGTGTGTGTGTGTCTGTGTCTGTCTGTGTCTCTGTGTCTGTCTGTGTCTCTATGTGTGTGTTTGTCTGTGTGTGGGGTCAATCTGTAAACATTAAAATACTGTTTCAAAAGTATAGACACAAGACATAAACAATATGTGTGTTCACATGATTTTACTGTGATAAAATCACTTACTAACCACATCTGTGTGAAGTTGGAGACAATATTACAACTCCGTTGCCATGACGACATAATGCCATAAACTCTAAAACAACCGTGGAAATGATGATTTAAACAACTTTACATCTCAAATCATTAATTTCCACGACAATCGATTATGAAAATGTCTGAAAATTGGCATCCCTAAGTGCTTTTATAAAATTGACATTCATGCATTTATAAGCGTTTAATACACACTTAAGCATCCAAATACTTCTTGAGGTCACTGTATGTCATTGAAATCTCTGGAGAGTGACGCAGAAAACCTTCATTTCACTCAAGACCTTATTTGGTTGTGCCCACAGTCAGGAAAAAAACAGTCTGAAAATAGCCAGGACTGGTTTCCATCAGAGTGAAAAGCAGTTCAAACACAATTACACACACACACGGCTTTCTTTAGACAAAACGTATTGGCTGTGAATGCTACACTGGAAATTATGAAACGTCAGTAAGGCCAATATATGGAATCTATAATGGAAACCGCTGGTTTAATACAGTACACAAACTTTTTTACTCACCATCATGTCGCTCCAGACCTGCATAACTTTCTTCTGAGAAACACCAAACAACATTTGTTCCAAGTAATCCATGCGATTAAAAGTAATATTTCTTTTAACTTTATCTGACTCTAAAGAACAGAAAGGATATTAAGACACATTATTCAATGAAAGTGGAGTCACCTCATCTTTGATGGACACACATTGCACGGAGGAAACGATCCGCTTTAATGTCAAGCACTTTTCATCAAAACAAGGAGATTTTCCAGTGATTCCAGTTCTTAAAGTTCTAAAAGACAAATTCAAGCACTTAAAGGACCTTGTGTGAACCCTATAAACAGTGTAGTTAAAAAAGCAAAGTAGTGGTAAAATCAAGGGATAGAGAGATTATGATGTTTGACGGGTCATTTCATTTATGATCACATGGAAAGAAAACGTTGCATATTTCGAAATATCGAGTTATGCCGGGTGTCACGTGGCACCATGCGGGGATCGGATGTGTGAACGGCGAGCTCTGCGCTCTTTGCTAGTTTTTAATTATTTTGTGTCTTAAACCGGTGAGATTTGATACACTGCTACAGAACTGTTCTATGAAGTCAACATGCCAAAGAATTCAAAATCCTCGGGCTCTGGAGACATTAACGGACACTTACATGCTCAAGCTGATACCCCAGACAGGGCCGCAGACCAGGGACTCTTATTTGGACGGTGCGGCGGGAGAGATTTAACATCAACTGTCCAGAAGGTCGTGGTGGACTTGGAGGATCTTGCTGTAATACTTTGATGGATTACTGCGATGGAGACAAAATTCTCTGAGTTGGTTACAAGAATCAGGGATGTCGAGAAATGGATCGATTATCTTGAGCCATCGGAGAGGGAATTAACTGCTAATCCACTAGCGACCAAGACAGATTTGGAACGCATTTGGGAAAAGCTGGAAGACCTTGAGAATTGTAATCGGCGAAACAACGTCCGAATTGTTGGAATTCCTGAGCATGAGGAAGGCCAAGATATGGTAAAATTCCTAGACGAGTTCTTCCCGAGTCTGCTCGACATAACAGGCCATAAGCTGGAAATCGAGCAAGCTCACAGGGTTCCAGCACGGAGATCGGCTGAGGGAGACAGGCCCTGATCAAAATCATCCGATAAAGATCTCGTGTTACGTGAGGCGAGGAGTAAAGGAAAGCTCTCTTGGAAGAACCACAGCATTTTCTTGTTCCCACATTTTGTGAATTCCACAAGAGAAACATGATTGATTCAAGGAATGCAAGAAACTCTTACATCAACGGAAGGTCGCTTTTGCACTGATGTTCCCGGCCAACAGCAAGCATTGTCTTTCATAGAGACAATGGGGTGAGTAAGCCATTTGGTGATTTTCATGTTGCTTCCTAGTGGGCCTGTCTCACTGAACATTCACTTGACTGTCTGACGAAACTAGGTGCGTTTTTGTTTCTTTTTGTGCTGGTTCCACCTAGCGGTTGGAGTTTGTTTTGTGGAATAACACTCCTTCGGGACAGTCTTGTGAATGAATCTACACGTTCTTTGTGTTTGTTCTGCCTATTGGCTGGAGTTTGTTTTATAGATTATCTTATGTTGTGTAATTCTGTCTCACAAAATTTGTATAGAAACACCAGACTTGAGCAATCTTGTCGCGGGGACTCTCGTAATCGTACATGGACTGTTTGAGTTTAGAGGGATGGACGCCGGTTGGCGCTGTCGTGCACGGGGTTAATGTTTGGTTCAAGGGTAGTTTGGGGTTTGATTGTTGCACTAATGTTGGAATGTGGTCTTTAGAATTTTATTTTGGACACACAATTTATTTTTTCTAATGTCAAATTTTAATATGAGTGTACTAATCTCGCTCCACATGGAATGTGAATGGGTTGGGGCACCCCATAAAAAGAAGGAAGGTTATTACTTTTCTTAAACATAAGAAATATGATATAGTGTTACTTCAAGAAACACATCTTTCCCAGCAGGAAGCTGAAAAATCTGGGAAGATATGGGGTGGACATGTTTTCTTTAGTGCTGGCTCAAGTAAGAGCAGGGGAGTCATTATATTGATTAATAAACATCTACAATTCAAATGTCTCAAACAGACTAAAGATAAATTAGGAAGAGTCATTATTGTTTTATCAGACATTCAGGGGCAAAGGCTGTCAAAAATGTTGGCTAACCGATTAAGTTATGACATCTCTTATACATATAGATCAGGTGGGATTTATTCGGGGCCGTAGCTCTTCTGATAACATCAGGTGTTTCATCAATATCATGTGGTCAGTAGTGAATGATTAGTCTCCGGTCGCTGCCATCTCTCTTGATGCCGAAAAGGCATTTGATATGGTAGAATGGGATTATCTTTTCAAGATTTTGGAAATGTACGGGTTCGGGAGTACATTTATTGGTTGGATTAAGTTACTTTATAGACACCCTGTAGCAGCGGTACAAACAAATGGATTAATTTCAGGTTATTTTACTCTGGATAGGGGCACTCGGCAGGGTTGCCCTCTTTCCCCATTATTGTTCTGTCTTGCCCTGGAACCATTAGCAGCTGCGATAAGAAAGGAGGATGATTTTCCAGGGGTGGTGGTGGGAGGTGTGGTGCATAAGCTTCTGCTTTACGCAGATGATATTTTATTATTCATCTCAGACCCCACTAGATCTATGCCTTGCCTCCACAGAATTATTAATTACTTTTCCGAGTTCTTAGGATACAAAGTCAACTGGTCTAAATCTGAAGCTTTGGCTCTGACAGCGTACTGTCCAGTAACGGCCTTCCAACCGGGTGCCTTCCAGTGGCCCAAATAGGGAATTAAGTATATGGGAATTTTATTCCCAGAAAATTTGTCTGATTTAGTTAGTGTTAATTTTCAAATCAAATCAAATCAAATCAAATCAAATCACTTTATTGTCACACAGCCATATACACAAGTGCAATGGTGTGTGAAATTCTTGGGTGCAGTTCCGATCAACATAGCAGTCGTGACAGTGATGAGACATACGCCAATCTACAATAAACATCAAATTAACACAACACAATTTAAACATCTGTTATACATAATTAAACTCGACTTAAAACATCAAATTAACACAGCACAATTTAAACATCTGTTATACATAATTACACAACTTAAAACATCAAATTAACACAACACAATTTAAACATCTGTTATACACAATTACACTCAACAATATACAATAATAACATACATTGCACAGTATACAATATGCTGTTTTTGTTTTTTTTTTTTTTTTTTTTTTTTACTATATAGATACTATATAGATACACATTATTCAATAAAAATTAAAATATATATGAAAAAAGTATATATATAGAATGTACAGTATTGTACTGTATTGACATTCAGGCTGTCGGTTGATAGTCAGTTGTTAAGAGAGACATAATATAATGACAGTAATATAATTTATGACAGTCCGGTGTGAGATAAAAGAGTAATAAAGTGCAGGGATGATGTATTTTGATCGTGGGAGATCAAGAGTTCAGAAGTCTGATTGCTTGGGGGAAGAAGCTATCATGGAGTCGGCTGGTGCGTGTCCTGATGCTGCGATACCGCCTACCTGATGGTAGCAGTGAGAACAGCCCATGGCTCGGGTGGCTGGAGTCTCTGATGATCCTCCGAGCTTTTTTCACACACCGCCTTGTATATATTTCCTGGAGGGAGGGAAGCTCACCTCCGATGATGTGTTTGGCAGTTCGCACCACCCTTTGCAGTGCTTTGCGGTTGTGGGCAGTGCTATTGCCGTACCAGGCGGAGATGCAGCCAGTCAGGATGCTCTCCACAGTGCAGGTGTAGAACCGTGTGAGGATGTGGCGGTTCATTCCAAACTTCCTCAGCCGTCTCAGGAAGAAAAGGCGCTGATGAGCCTTCTTCACAACGACTTCAGTGTGGACGGACCATGTGAGTTCCTCAGTGATGTGGACACCCAGGAACTTGAAGCTGCTGACTCTCTCCACTGGTGCCCCATTGATGGTGATGGGACTGTGTTCTCTGTCTTTTCTTCTGAAGTCCACCACAAGCTCCTTTGTCTTACTGACGTTGAGGGAGAGGTTGTGCTCCTGACACCAGTGTGTCAGAGTGTGCACCTCCTCTCTGTAGGCTGTTTCATCATTGTCAGTGATCAGACCTACCACCGTCATGTCATCAGCAAACTTAATGATGGCATTGGAGTTATGTGTTGCCACACAGTCATGTGTGTACAGGGAATACAGTAGTGGGCTGAGAACACAGCCCTGCGGGGCTCCAGTGTTGAGGGTCAGTGATGAGGAGATGTTGCTGCCTATTCTAACCACCTGGCGTCTGCTTGACAGGAAGTCCAGGATCCAGCTGCACAGCGAGCTGTTTAAGCCCAGAGCCCGGAGTTTCTCATCTAGCTTGGAGGGCACTATGGTGTTGAATGCTGAGCTGTAGTCTACAAACAGCATTCTCACATAAGTGTTCTTTTTTTCCAGGTGGGAGAGAGCAGTGTGTATTGTAGATGCAATGGCATCATCAGTGGAGCGGTTGTTGCGGTAAGCAAACTGCAGCGGGTCAAGATTGAGTGGTAATACAGAGCAGATGTAATCTCTGATTAGTCTCTCAAAACATTTGCTGATGATGGGGGTCAGAGCAACAGGACGCCAGTCATTTAAACAAGTTATTTTCGATTGTTTTGGAACAGGCACAATGGTGGATGTTTTAAAGCATGTGGGGACTACAGACAAAGAGAGGGAGAGGTTGAAAATGTCCGTAAAAACACCAGCCAGCTGGTTCGCGCACGCTCTGATGACGCGGCCCGGAATGCCGTCTGGACCCGCGGCTTTGCGGGTCCATAATTTTGACCCTTTAATAAAAAGATCTGAACGATGTGGGCAGGTGGGCTTCATTACATTTATCTACAGGTGCATCTCAATAAATTAGAATGTCGTAGAAAAGTTCATTTATTTCAGTAATTCAACTCAAATTGTGAAACTCATGTATTAAATAAATTCAGTGCACACAGACTGAAGTAGTTTAAGTCTTTGGTTCTTTTAATTGTGATGATTTTGGCTCACATTTAACAAAAACCCACCAATTCACTATCTCAAAAAATTAGAATATGGTGACATGCCAATCAGCTAATCAACTCAAAACACCTGCAAAGGTTTCCTGAGCCTTCAAAATGGTCTCTCAGTTTGGTTCACTAGGCTACACAATCATGGGGAAGACTGCTGATCTGACAGTTGTCCAGAAGACAATCATTGACACCCTTCACAAGGAGGGTAAGCCACAAACATTCATTGCCAAAGAAGCTGGCTGTTCACAGAGTGCTGTATCCAAGCATGTTAACAGAAAGTTGAGTGGAAAGAAAAAGTGTGGAAGAAAAAGATGCACAACCAACCGAGAGAACCGCAGCCTTACGATTGTCAAGCAAAATCGATTCAAGAATTAGGGTGAACTTCACAAGGAATGGACTGAGGCTGGAGTCAAGGCATCAACCACACACAGACATGTCAAGGAATTTGGCTACGGTTGTCGTATTCCTCTTGTTAAGCCACTCCTGAACCACAGACAACGTCAGAGGCGTCTTACCTGGGCTAAGGAGAAGAAGAACTGGACTGTTGCCCAGTGTTCCAAAGTCCTCTTTTCAGATGAGAGCAAGTTTTGTATTTCATTTGGAAACCAAGGTCCTAGAGTCTGGAGGAAGGGTGGAGAAGCTCATAGCCCAAGTTGCTTGAAGTCCAGTGTTAAGTTTCCACAGTCTGTGATGATTTGAGGTGCGATGTCATCTGCTGGTGTTGGTCCATTGTGTTTTTTGAAAACCAAAGACACTGCCCCTGTTTACCAAGACATTTTGGAGCACTTCATGCTTCCTTCTGCTGACCAGCTTTTTAAAGATGCTGATTTCATTTTCCAGCAGGATTTGGCACCTGCCCACACTGCCAAAAGCACCAAAAGTTGGTTAAATGACCATGGTGTTGGTGTGCTTGACTGGCCAGCAAACTCACCAGACCTGAACCCCATAGAGAATCTATGGGGTATTGTCAAGAGGAAAATGAGAAACAAGAGACCAAAAAATGCAGATGAGCTGAAGGCCACTTTCAAAGAAACCTGGGCTTCCATACCACCTCAGCAGTGCCACAAACTGATCACCTCCATGCCACGCCGAATTGAGGCAGTAATTAAAGCAAAAGGAGCCCCTACCAAGTATTGAGTACATATACAGTAAATGAACATACTTTTCAGAAGGCCAACAATTCACTAAAAATGTTTTTTTTATTGGTCTTATGATGTATTCTAATTTTTTGAGATAGTGAATTGGTGGGTTTTTGATAAATGTGAGCCAAATTCATCACAATTAAAAGAACCAAAGACTTAAACTACTTCAGTCTGTGTGCACTGAATTTATTTAATACACGAGTTTCACAATTTGAGTTGAATTACTGAAATAAATGAACTTCTCCACGACATTCTAATTTATTGAGATGCACCTGTATGATTGGGAAGGTTAATGTTATTAAAATGAATTGTATTCTAAAATTCAACTACCTGCTACAATCTCTCCCTGTAGATGTCCCCCTTTATTTGGAATGATAAATGTCCCAGATTACATTTCAGTAAATTGCATAGGCCAGTTGACAAAGGTGGGCTAGGCCTACCCAGGATTTTGTTTTATTATTATGCGTTCAGTCTCAGACATTTGGCTCATTGGTCACTTCCACCTGAGAGAGCCCCTGCCTGATTTTGTATTGAACAGGAAGTTCTTGCCACTATTTCGCCATTACACAGCCTTTCTATCAAACTAAATAGAGAAGTTAAGTCACACCCCGTTATCTCGCATTTCATATTTTGGGAGATGGGGCAGTCATCAATGTGGGGAATAAACATGTGGAGGATTGGGTCCTAACCAGTGTTATGGTCACCAGACAGGTGATTTTGAGGGGTTGGAAGTCGGCTGGAGCGCCCCCATTTCAGGAGTGGTGCTCGGAGATGGAGAGGGTGGCGGCTCTCGAAGAAGGGTCATATAGAAGGCTGGGGAAATTGGATTTGTTTGTTGGGAAATGGGGCAGATACTTGGCATTCTTGGAGGGTTCTCGGGGTGGAACAGTGGAGAGAGAGGGTAGTAGATTTTTTTGTTTTTTGTATGTGCTCATGTATGACCACAGGGGTGTTTTTTGAGGGTGGGGTTGGGGAGGGGTGGTAGTTAAATGTTGATTTTGTGTATTTATGTTTTGCTTTTCTGTGTTCAAAAAAAAAAAAAAAAACAATCGAGTTAATCCATGATATGGTTGATTTTTTATTTTTTTGGTTTGCACTATATTGTCCCATCCCTACTGTAGATATTGTGATACTTAAGCTTGTATGGAACCGTAAGGCATTATTAATGTGTAGTGTCATCTCTCGTCTTTAGGATCATTTATACTGACAGTGTGAACACGCAGTGATCTGTTCTGGAGTCAGTGACATCATCTGTGACAGAGGTTATATTGTTACCAAACACAAGTGTGTGTGTGTGTGTGTGTGTGTGTGCGCGTTTGTTGTGCCCATATGAGGGCATTAGTGTCTCTGGTAGAGAGAGAGAGAGAGAGAGAGTGTGTGTGTGTGTGTGTGCATGCGTGTGTGTATGTGTGCGTGTTTGTTGTGCCCATATGAGGGCATTAGTGTCTCTGGTAGAGAGAGAGTGTGTGTGTGCGTGTGAGTGTGTGTGTGTGTTTCTGGTCTGACCAGTTTTCCTTAAACTCTTTCCAAAGCAATGTAAAATAAATGACAGATTCTGCAAAAATAAAAAAATAAATAAGTGGAAAAAAGTAACTTAACATGAGATAGAATAACTGTAAACTAGAATAGTTCAGGGGATTTTAAATCTGATATGCAGGCCCGGAAAAGTCATGGGAAAAAAATAATTTCTGTCGCAGTAATATATTTATAGCAGAGGTGCTCATTATGTCAATCGCAGGACAACAATTGGATGATCTGGATAACGTGAAAAGAGAACCAAAGTAAAGAGAGGAACCTCTATATCGACCGGAAGTCTCAAAGACTGACATTTTATTCCCTCGGTTGTCTGTCTGACGTCATTCAGTTGATTTTTGGCTCACACCTGAATGACAAATACGCTTAAAAATGTTAACATTATGAAACATTATGAAGTGTAAGCAGTCCTGATTTATAGCTAACTGTGTGAGAGTAATGTCAATTAACTGTTTGTTAAAAAGTCATCCAGAATCACACATGACTGGAAAAGTGATGGAAATTCATTGGCTGAATTGTAAAAATTAGCTTGAAATAATGAAGATTGTTGAACTAACGATGAATAAGATTACATGTGTAACAATGAGCAAGAGTTGAGTCCTGGAGACAAAGACACAAGACGTATCTCTTCTCTCATCATGATAGTGTGTGTGTGTGTGTCTCTGGCCATATTTGGATGTGCTGCAGAAATCTCTATATACAGGCTCAACTAGGGATGTTGACTGTTAGATTGCTGTCTGTGGGGGAAAAAATCATATCACATGTTGCCATTAACAATTTTATTGATTCCAAAATTAAAATTAAAGCATATAACACATGAAAACTCGGAATCAACTTTTAACCATATATGCCCCCCCATCACCCAACATACATCCCAGTGGTCAGACATTAAATAGCAACAGACACGCATATAAACATGCAGTTTATGTCATAGAGTATTTTCTTTGAAAAGACAAAGGAATTAACCAACCAAAAAAAACAACAAAGATTCCACACATTAATTACAGAAATTACCCAATTGTCCCTCTCCACTACTTCTTCCCCTCAACCCCCCAGGAAGGCCAAATAAGTGCCCCACTTCCTGCCATAATCACCCAACCTGCCCAGTAGTTTATATGATAACTCTTCAAAAGCCGCCACTCTGCCCAACTCGGTGCACCACTCATGAAATGTCACTGTTGCTCTAGGGGGCTTGCACACTTTTGCTTCACTATGATCAAGGACTGAGTCCATCAAAAGATTAAAGTCTCCTCCCAATATTATATCATGAGGGGTGCCAGCGGTTTGCAACATCCCTTCAAGATCTATAAAAAAGCCTTGATCATCAGCTTTAGGTGCATAAATATTAGCCAAAATCAACCTTTGCCCTTGAATTTCAGCTAAAACAATAATGACTCTTCCTAATTTATCTTTAATCTGTTTGAGACATTTGAATTGTAGATGTTTATTAATCAATATAATACCCCCCTACTCTTACATGTCCACCCCTTATCTTCCTAAATTTTTCAGCTTCCTGCGGGGAGAGATGTGTTTCTTGAAGAAACACTATATCATATTTCTTATGCTTAAGAAAATAAATAACTTCCCTTCTTTTTATGGGGTGCCCCAACCTATTCACATTCCATGTGGAGAGAGATAGTACACTCATATTAACATTTGATATATTGATATAATAAAAAAAAAAAAAACTGTGTCAAAAACAAAATTATACAGACCACATTTCCCATTAGTGAAACAATCAAACCCCGAACAAAAATAGAAAAAAGAAAAACGTGCACATTAACCCCACGCACAAAAGCGCCAGCCGGCGACAATCCCTCTAAACTCAAAAGGTCCATGAACGCCCACGAGCCCCCATGACAACTTTGCCATCAGATTGCTCAATTTTGCCTCACAAATGAGGCAAAATTACATAACAGAAAATACTTTGTAAAATAAACCCCAGCAAATAGGAAGAATGAACACAAAGAATGTGTAGATTCATTCACAGAACTGTCTCAAAGCTGTGATCTTCCACAAGACAAATTCCAGCTGATACAAAACCGTTCAGATATGTTCAGGATGACGTAATCATTCCAGTGTCCCGTAAAAATACTCAACAAAACAAACTCCAGCCAGCAGGAGGAATAAGCACAAAGAACGAACAGATTAATCCACAGCTGTTCCAAAGGAGTGTTATTCAGTAGAACAAGCTCCAGCCGCTAGGTGGAACCAATACAAAAAGAAACAAAACCGCATCCTGGTTCCCCGGATGGTCGAGTCAATTCACTCAGAGGCCGCATAAAACTATATACCATGACTTACACAATCCGTCAGCTTTATAAAAAACATCCTTTGTGTGAGCATGTAGATATTTTGCGGTCATCCGTAGTGTCCGCTCACAAACTGGCCGGGAACTTCAATGCAAAAAGTAATCTTCCGTCAATGCAAAAGTTTCTTTAAGGAAAAGTGTTATTCACAAAACAAACTCCAGCCACTCGGTGGAGCCAATGAAAAAAGAAACCAAATCAACTTTGGTCGCGGGCAGATTATTGGTTAATTCCCTCTCTGAAGATTCCAGAAAATCGATTCGTCTCCCAACATCAGTCACTCTTGTAATTATCTCAGAGAATTTTATTTCCATCGCCGTAATCGATCAACCTATTACAGCGAGATCCTCCAAGTCAGCAAGAACCTTCATCAACATCACCGACATGTTGGACAACTGACGCTGGATCTCCTCTCCAGAGCCCGAGGATTTTGACTTCTTTGCCATGTTTTGCCTCAAAGAGCAAATGTGTAACTGGGTGTATCAAATTTCACCAAATTATAACATGAAAATAATAAATAATTTAGCAAAGTGCGCAGAGCTCGTCGCTCACACGTCTGCTGCTTGCATGGTGTCACGTGACCCCCCCATATCATATCACATCTTAATGTGTTAGTGGATGCATTTCTTAGGGATGTATGGACTCTGAGCACAGCCATACACGAGGTATAAGAGACGCTCCATCATAAAGCACAATGCCGCTTATCTGCGTCCCGGGCACAATGATTCGCTTCAGTGGTAACCAGAGTGCTTGGAGTTGCTTCAAAAGTGCTGTAAGATTATTGTTTGTGCATAACATATAGTTCACGGCATCCAGCTTTTTTTTTTTCTTCTGCAACAATTAAAGCAATCCGTTGTCTGTTAGACATCCTGCCATAAAGAATCTGCAACAGACTCCATAAAAATACTGCTCTTAATCTGTCCTCAACACCTCACCAATTAACCTGTGGACTATGAATAATAACGGCTACATTGCTAACAGGAATCTCATAATGACTAATATTAAAATGTATAATTGAATGTGGTGAATTTTTATACAAGCAATGCTTTAAATAATAATGATGATTTCAGACACAACTTCCACGCCGATAGTTACTACAAGATAAATCACAGCATGCTTAAACATTACAAAAGGTAGGAATGCTCTGATGCCGATCTGATCTCTGTACCTGAACTCTCAGTACTGGCCGATCCCGATACCAGCGTTGCTGTTTTTTCTTAATGAGCTGATGAATATCTAAACTGCACTTTTATGTGTAAAGAAACAAAAACCTCTAACTGCACATTATTTAATTATAGGAAATCAAAAAAACTATTATGCCAATGAAAGACATCTGTAGAAAAGAAGCCATTTTTTGACTTAGTCTACCTGTTAATTATTTTCAACAATGTCCTGACTGTTTTAATTTGTTCAGTAACTTTTATTGGTGATTTCCGTTTAGAACAGGCTTTTAATTGTTGCTCCATTGATCCTGCACTATTCATTCAATTGTTTTCAATAAATATGTCTATTAAATATTCACTAATGTTGATTCAGTGAATGCGTGTCATGTTCTATATTTAATGTACAATGATCGTAATTCAAGGCGAGCACGTCACAGATAAATGCCACTTTTCAGTGGAATTTAGCTTCGGATTTGGAATAGATTAAGTATTTTAAATGGGTCACATAAACACACTTTTTTTTTACTGTTTTCTGAAGGTTGGTATCTTTAATACTGTGAATGAATTGTTCTTTAGACAAGTCGACTAGTCGGTTACAAAACTTCCGTTGAAACGACAGTCAAATTAATCGTAGCGCACATCCCTAGTGTAAATGCAGTGTATGGTTTTTAACTAATAAAGAGCTACTCTACAGGGGTGATTTGTTCAGCTTTAGCATCAAGAGCACAAATTCCTTGTCAAATCAGAATCACATCTTCGTTTTACCGGCAGTATGTCTCATCTGTGATCTGATTTTCTAAAGATATGTCCAGACGTGCAGTTCACCAATACTAGCAGAATCGGCCACTCTCGACAGACAGAACAGAGACTAGCAACATCAAACACTAATGCTGCCTTCGTTGTCTGTTTGGTGCACATTGTGACATTGTTGTTTTTTCTCTTGTGTCAGTGCGAGGATGCCGTCCAGGAAAGATCGTTCAGATGACCGAAGCGGAGGTTCGAGGTTTGTGTATTAAATCACGTGAGATCTTCCTCAGTCAACCCATCCTGCTGGAGCTCGAGGCGCCGCTCAAAATCTGCGGTGAGTTGTTTAACTTCATTAACACACTTTAATCACACATAAGAATGAATAATGACATTTGAAACCAGCTGTCTGGAGTAGCCAGACCTTTGACTAAATGGCATAAAGTCTGGTGCACATTTCATCTGATTCTGGTCAAGAACTGTCCACTTAGACGGGAAGAGATTGTCTGATGGACATGCTGTTTAGGGGCGGGGTAATCTCAAATGGATGATTCCACAATAAAGCTGGAAGGTGCCCCAAAAACACTGTATTTCCCCGTGTACATTTATGATTGTGATTTAAATTGACAGCCTTTGTGAGGTTTGACGCAGCCACACCTGCTGCATCCGCCTCTGCTCCCAGAGACTGTTTTGGACTCGGGAAGTTTATAGTTCTCGGGCAGCGTTTATTGCAGGGGACCCACACTTGCACATAAACACATTGTCAATATTTACATCATATCGTACTTTTTGATCAATAAATTCAAGGTTAAAAAAAATTAATATTATAGAAATACCATGAATTTATGGGTCACGAATAGCAAGACGTTTTCTCACATGACCTGAGCAAAATGTTCCTTTTCTTAAAAGTGCCAAAATATTGATTCTTTTTCAAAACTTGTCACTCAGCCATGAGGGTCTAAAGTGATTGTCTTTTTTTGTCAATGTAACAAAATGGTGACCCACATGTTATTTACACCACATGACTTTCAGTTGGTAGACAAAAGCTTTTAAATATAAATCATTGGGGTGTAGCGGTTTATCGTTGCATGATGCATCACGATTCAAAAATATGACGATGCACATCATGGACATGGCTCAGTTTTTATTAAATTTTACTGTGACGTCCAACGACTACGTTACATGGGCATACAAATGTAAATGGCTTCAGTGCACAAAAGGAGCACTAAAATGTGATTGCACACTAATAGCCACAGGTGTTGTGTGATGAGTTCGGCTGAAACTGAAACCAGGAGCGAGAGAGACGCACCTTTTCAGTGCGAGGGATCGAATGTCCGTTTGAAGCTTGAGACTGATCTGATCTGACTGCACGAGAGAATGAATCCACTATATACAGTAGTTTGCTGAGTAATGATATGAGGATTAAAATCCTAATGTCAAATGTCATGTCTGATTTGAACATGCACTTCCATTAAATATGCATTTTTGAAAATAATATTTAGATGTAATCAGAGATGATATTATTTTAGAAAAATACAACTTTAAAATATTTTAAATGCATGTAATCGGTGACGGTGTGTAAGCAGCATATGTGTCTCACATTATTCTGTATTTTCACTTAGCAGATTTATTAGCTAATCTTTCCATTTGGTGTCACCATTGCCTGTTCTGGGCTGATTGTAAGTCCCAGTACATCTCTGATGATCATTTAGCACTTTTAAGAACAGAACTTTTAGCTACATTTAATACACATAAAGGAAAGGAACTAAAGATAAAGATATGGCCACATACAATTGCGTATTTCTTTTAAAGTAGTAATAATAAAAGAAGACATTAAATCTGAACTTTTCTTGATTCAGGCTTAGTCCAAAGAATCGTGAACCGAAGAGTGAGATGAGTGAATCGTTGCACTCCTAATAAAAAATCATATTTATTAAAAAAAAACTTCAGAGATTAAAGTAATACGATTATCCAGCACTGCTCACACTAACATGACCTTTTTCTACTGCCTCAGGACGGTTACGCAACATGAAAGTTTTGACTTTCAGCCCTAGAAAAATATTAAAATGACTTTGAATTCAGAAATGTAAAATATATTACAACAGAGGTGTATTTAAGTAATTGTTTAGCGTAAATTGCATTTATGTATTTTGAATAATGGAGAGAGAAAAAAGGTTTCACGTCATTGATATTTCATGCCAATTTCTTCTGTTTATCCACAACTATTCACCCGACTGATGTGCAATATTTTAATTGATTCAACAGTGCTCTAGTATTTTGGCATCATATATTTCAGATCAACCCGCCACTAAATGGTATGTCAAAAGTTTTCAACACTTTTCACGTGAAATATTGTTAAAAGCAGCTTGAATATTAACATAATAAAATAATCTCATGATTTCTGAGCAGAGAGCAGAATTAAACTGTGATAAACTGTGTGTGTAGGTGATATTCACGGCCAGTACACAGATCTGTTGAGGCTGTTTGAGTACGGTGGATTTCCTCCGGAGGCGAATTATCTGTTTCTAGGAGATTACGTGGATCGAGGGAAACAGTCTCTGGAAACCATCTGTCTGCTGCTGGCGTACAAGATCAAATACCCCGAGAACTTCTTCCTGCTGCGGGGAAACCACGAGTGTGCCTCCATCAACCGAATCTACGGCTTCTACGATGAGTGTGAGAGCTACCATTCAAAGAAGATCAGCACACATTAAGATCTTGACCGCTTTCATGTGGCTCTCCGTGTTTTATATGAGTTTGTTTATTTCTCCCCAGGCAAACGCAGATTCAACATCAAACTGTGGAAAACGTTCACGGACTGTTTCAACTGCTTGCCGATTGCCGCCATCGTGGATGAGAAGATATTCTGCTGCCATGGAGGCAGGTTTCCACAACAACACTCAGTCTAAGGCAGTTTCAGAAAGCCCCAATGAACTGACTTGATGAGCGCCCTTTTCTTTGGTGCGTTCACGTATTTCCTACGGAAACGGGAAGTTTGGGCGGGACGAGCACTGGGCTCGATTAAACAAAGCTTCAGTTTACATTGCAGAGCGTCATAAGGAGTTTATTATTTTCTTGGTGAAAAATCTCATGGCAAAAATCAGTATTTTTAGGAACATGAATATTTTGGAGGGGGAAAACACAGAGCAACCATGAACTTTTGTCTACATTTACAAGTACACCAGCATATAGACAAGCTTACAGAAAAGAAGCAAAACTTGAATTTTGTTTGAAATAATGTTGAGTCTTGCAGTGGTGGTTTTGATTAGTGTGTGATTTCTTTGAAAGGTCTTTCTCCAGATCTTCAGTCCATGGAGCAGATCAGACGCATCATGAGACCTACAGATGTACCTGACACAGGTGTGTTTGTGCTCACTACAGAGGGTTTAGTGTTCACGGAGTACTGCACACATTGAGACGTTCATCGACTCTGTGTCTTCAGGTCTGTTGTGTGATCTGCTGTGGTCAGACCCTGATAAAGACGTTCAGGGTTGGGGTGAGAATGATCGCGGCGTCTCGTTCACATTTGGTGCCGATGTGGTGAGCAAGTTCCTCAACCGCCACGATCTGGATCTCATCTGCCGCGCGCATCAGGTAACGTCACAGCGAAAATAAAGAGATAATTTACCCAAAAATGAACATTGGGCAACATTTGTTAATGTTAGTTAACTACGTCAGTTAATATGAACTAACAATAAACACCACTTTTATATAATTTATTCATCTTGGTTGTTAATATTTCATCGGGGGTTAATATGTTATCGACATTGTCCTGTCCGGTGGATTCTCGATAAGCATTTTTTTACCCAAAAAAGTGTCATTCAACTTCCCTCGGAAACGTCACAGTTGCTTCTGCGTCACATGCACACGTTGTTGAGAACCGCGAGACGGAGGCTCCTGATTTTCACCGTCAGGACTTCATTCAAGTAAGACAGGTTTATTTTAATTCATCAAGACAAATAAAATGTCTGGATATAAAACAGGTTTGAAGTGTCACCACAGTTGCTAGCAGGTTAAAAATCGCTAGCTGCAATTCCAGCATTACTGATGTGATATTTGCAGTGAAATCGTTACATTTATCTTCATGTATATCGAACCGTTTGTCTGTATAATCATAAAACCCTGCAGATACAGTGCAGACATTAGAAAATGTTCAGTCTAGATGATTTTTCCCGTTTAGATCGGAAAAATGAACTTGGGTTACGGATATAATAAAAATGGACATGAGTTTTTGGGAGACCACTCTGTAAAAACTCTGTGAATTTAAATGCACAATCCCGAAATAATACTAGCCACTCGGTGAAGAGGGGTCGGCACTCCTAAGAACATGTAATATTACATTGGTATTCATTGGCATTTTCACATTAATGTGTAAAATCAGCATGACAGTTGTAAAAGCAGCACTTACAGTAAGTACATGTTGAGGGAAATCTCTTTAAATTCTGCAGATGATGACCTCTGAGACATTGGTATATGATATCTGCAGCATTATGGAGTGAATTCAAATTTAAATTGCGATGTAGCCTTGCATGTCATGTCTGCGTTTAACAGCAGAACTGCTAGGGCTGGGGGTGTATTCTGAGGCACTGGAAATCGAGATTCGACTCTAAAGCTTGGAATCGTTTCCGCTCGGGGAAATGGACTGATATGTTCATTTTCGTGACCACTGAACTACTACACATTCCAGAAGCCTTAACAGCACTAATTCAGTTCATGAAAGGATTATAAAATGACTTCAGCTAAAAGATCATCAACCTGATTCTGAATCTTTTGCAGTTCGTTCAGCCATAAAATGTGCTCCATTTGTTTAAATCTGTACACGCCCTTCAACACATTGGACAGATGCTTTCCAGACCTATTCTGTACTCTGCCAGTGTTTTACTGTCAATCAAATTAATAATCCAATAAAATGCCAATTTGTGATGGAAAATGGTTGTACAGTAAACACTTCACCAATGTTACAACACCTGTCTGCAACCAGGAGATGGCAGAGGAGGATCAAGTGATGGAGAGTAAGCTTCCCAGTTCACATCAATAAATCTGTAGATTAAAGTTTAAATGATGAATGGACTGCACTCATAAAAGC
Organism: Myxocyprinus asiaticus; assembly: GCF_019703515.2. Lineage (NCBI taxonomy): Eukaryota > Metazoa > Chordata > Actinopteri > Cypriniformes > Catostomidae > Myxocyprinus > Myxocyprinus asiaticus. The sequence continues at coordinate 571,751 of NC_059344.1, forward strand.
AAGAGTCTAACTCTTCTCTACTCATTCTCAGTATTTTTACAGTAGGCCTATGTTTTAAAATATTTTGCATATTTGTTTTTCATTCTTTTTACCCAATTTTTACATTAAAATTATTCTTTGAAGTCAAATTCATAACCAAAATTTTAAATACACATTATGAAAAATATTGTAATATTATATGAAATAAACCAGTACAAATACCTGGATTTTAAAATAAAATTAAAGTGCACATTTGGACAGTTTTATTTAGTTTAGGTTAACTGCATGCCAATATAAACCTCTTTATAACAAGATCAACTGGTGGGTGAGAACAGGCAATTTCAATAAAATAATCAAATAAAAGTTCCCTCAAATGTATCCCGATTGAAGCATTGCACTTTGGGATGTGTATCTAGGACCAAATGTACTACTAGAATAGACCTATAAATAGTAAATGCCATTCATTCAATCACAAATAGTGCAAATAACACTTTCAAATGAGCTGTTTATTATGAGGTTTAACTTTACCTCCCTATTCCATCGATTCCGAAAACCAGGAATCGGAATTGACTCATATTCCCTATGAACTGCTTCAGTCAGCACTGCATGAGCTGGTGCCGTCATCTTGCGGCTCAGTCTCAAGCTTGTCAAAATGATCCCTTCCCAGATGTTGACTATATATTTATAACTTCTGCGCTCTGTTTGGGTGGTTTTGTGCTGATCAACGAGCGTTTGTCAAGAATTATTGGTAACACTTTACAATAAGGTTTTATCTTTTAAAACATTAAAGTATCATGAATATTTTACAGCATTTATTAATCTTTGTTGATGTTGGTTATATACAATTTTTTATTGTTCACGTTAGTTCCTAGTGCATTAACTAATGTTAACATATACAACATTTGATTTAAAAAAATGTAATATGTTGAAATGAACAAACAAACATTAATAAATGCTGTAGAAGTGGTTTTAATTGTTAGTTTGATGATCGGTACATTTCCCTGCGTTTCCAATCACATGCCTGATTACTCGCCGTCTGACTTTCTTCCATGGAACTCAAAAGGAGATGTTGTGGAGAATGTTAGTTTCAGTCTCAATGCACTTTTCATTTATGAAAGAAAAAAGATGCAGTGACAGTGAATAGTGACTGAAATTCACACGAAGGGCGAGTAATGATTTAACCATCGTCATCATTTACACCTAACAGGGAACAAGAACAGTGCAGAAAGACAGAGGATTTTCTTTCTTGCGTTCTTTTTTTTTTATTTGAAATGTTTTTCTCTCCGGACAAGCGGATGACCAATTTACTTGACCAAAGGACAAGCACATGACAGTGCTTAATGTCGAGTCGGGTATCTGTATATATAAATGTATATATCATCCTTTTTACTGTTTTACTCTTGTCCCAGACCCAGACTTTTTATGTTAAAATATGACTAAATTAAATAACATCTATCATGAAAATTTGTGAAAATTATGTTGAACTGTCCCAACTTATAATTTTGGCTTTCATGAAGTTTTAGTGTACTACTTTATTAAAGAGACAACAGTGAAGAGTATGCTTGATGTGAAATATAAAACATGTTAAAGTGAAGAAAAATCAAGGTAAATATTGTCATTTTTATCCAAAGCAGCGCTATATGAAGTTCTTAATTAGTATTTAGTGTTGTTTTTAAGCAAGCTGTATTTTTGTAAAACTATGCAAAAAGTGTGACGATACTTTGTGGTTGTGTGTATTAAGGATACATACAATTTCCGAAAAAAAAGGTAAAAAATGTCAGTATTGTCCTGTGATGCATGTTTGACATTGATAATAGAAAAATTCAACTAGTGAAAAGTGTTTTGAGAGAACGGCAGACGTGCCCATCACTGAAGAAGAGTGTAATATTTGACTGTACAGTCTCGGTCACTAATCCAGTGGTGGATTGACTTCCTGAAGAGTGTCAAGTCTTTAATAAAACATTGTGATAACTTGCTTTAAACATCTTGTTTTTCTGTATCAGATGGCAGAGTGTTCCAGAAATCTGTTGGAAAACAGTCATTAATTTTGCTATTCCTTAGACAGCAGAAATGACACTTTAGCTTTAAAGACAAAAGAAATCAGTGTTTCCTGAGTCTGACTTTATACGGGTCATTTAGGTTGCATGAATACTTTGAGTGTGTGTGTGTTTGGCAGGTGGTCGAGGACGGTTACGAGTTCTTTGCGAAGCGTCAACTGGTCACACTGTTCTCGGCGCCAAATTACTGCGGCGAGTTTGACAACGCTGGAGGAATGATGAGCGTAGATGAGACTCTCATGTGCTCGTTCCAGGTCTCTCACACAAACATCCAGCTCACCATAAAAACCAAAGAAATGAGAAATGATGTTTTTATTAGTAGCACACAAACTGATTGAGCAAGTGACGCTTGAAATCTTTCACACTGGTTTTGTCCTGTTAATCTGTGTTTTGTTGTCATGTTCTCAGATTCTGAAGCCGTCGGAAAAGAAGGCAAAGTACCAGTACGGAGGGATGAACTCTGGCCGTCCCGTGACTCCACCCCGGACAGCCACACCCCCTAAGAAGCGGTGAATGAAGAGCGGGGCGGAGCAACGAATCGGGGATGAAGACTCTTTCTGCAGCTTCTCTTGAAAGAAAATACAAATGATGTAGTTACAAAAGAAAAACACTGTCTTGACATTTATTTCCTTTTTGATTGATTTCTCGTCTGTCAGTCTGTTGCTTTCAGACGGCTCTCCACGTGTGTGCAACGTCACATTTATCAAAGCATTTGAGGTGAACACCGGAAACGCACTCATTCTGGTCACGTATCAGAGCATTTACAGGGATTGCTCATGCTAAAAATGTTGTTCTAAATGTGCATGACTGACTTTCTTTAGTGGAGCTCAAGAGATGTTTGGCTGAATGTTCAGGACTGACATTCTCAGTCACCATTCACTTTCAATGCATCTTTTCTCCATACAGTGAATGGTGACTGCCTAAAATCTCCTTTTGTGTTCCACATAAGAAAGAAATAAGAAGGCGAGTCAGTGATGAATGATTTTGGGTTTTTAGCTGAACTATACCTTTATACTAAACAAACAGGAGGATGTACATGAACGAGTTCTGTTCTAGTTGATAATTTCTTTCAAGACCTGTTTGAAACAGGGTAAACAAGTTCATAACATCTGGATTTTCAAAAAATAAACTATAACAAACATTTCTGAGGTGCCAGTGCTTTTAAAGTCTCTTGTTTATTGTATATTATTATTTTAAAAACTAGAAAGATGTTTAAAAAGTCACTGCTAATAAAGTAATATTCCTGGTTCAATACAACTTAAACGGACAGTTCAACCACAAATGAAAATTCTCTCATCATTTACTCCCCCTCGTGATATCCCAGATGTGTATGACTTCTTCTGCAGAACACAAATGAAGAATTTTAGAAGAGTATTTCAGTTCTGTTGGTCCATACAATGCAAGTGAATGGTGACCAGAACTTTGAAGCTCCAAAATGCACATAAATGCAGCATAAAAGTAATCCATGAGACTCCAGTGGTTAAATCCATGTCTTCTGAAGTGATATGATAGGTGTGGGTGAGGAACAGATCAATATTTAAATCCTGTTATACTGTCAATCTTCATCTTTGACCAGCCCCAAACAGTAGGTTGTTGAATGTAAAAGTGAAAGTGGAGATTTAGAGTGTTCTGCAGAAAAAAGAAAAACATATCTGGGATATCATGAGGGTGAGTAAATGAAGAGAGAATTTTCATTTTTGGGTGAACTGTCCTTTTAAGCTCAATCGACAGCATTTGTGGGATTATGTTGATAACCACAAAAAAATTTTTCATCAACTCGTCCCTCCTTTTTTTTAAAAAAAGCACAAATGTGTGTTCCAGTGAGACACTTACAATGGAAGTCAATGGGGTACATTTTTGGAGGGTTTAAAGGCAGAAATGTGAAGCGTATAATTTTATAAAAGCACTTACATTAATTCTTCTGTTAAACTCGTATTATTTGAGCTACTATTACAGGAATGTCATCAGGGAGTTGTAAAATTGTCTCTAACTTCACACAGATGTGGTTAGTAAGTGATTTTATCAGTAAAATCATGTGAACACATATTGTTTATGTCTTGTGTCTATACTTTTGAAACAGTGTTTTAATGTTTACAGATTGACCCCATTGACTTCCATTGTAAGTGTCTCATTGAACACACATTTCTATTTCCAAGAATTCCAAACTGGATGATATGTAAATATGATTGAAGTACATTCACGGTTGCGTACTTTAACAGTGTATTAGAAACAGTATAGTAACTGGCATGCTGTTTTCAATGTGCTTTGATGTGTGACGCACTACATATCCTGCACACTAACACTGTGAGTCATGAAGACACCAGCAGATGGCGCTGCTCACACACACTGTGACTGCCACACTTCCATTAGTGTCTGTGAAGTCAGTACAGACAGATAATTCACATGAGCTCAGTCTCTGGAAACAATCCTGAACATTTCTCAGACGAGAAGAGTCACATGATCATATTAAAGCTAACCACTGATCGGCGAACACATTTATTCAGATTATGATGAACCCTTAAATGCACCGAACATCAAAGCTTTGTCTAGACAATTAGAAAATAACAGAATAGTATATATTCTCTATATTTTGAGGTGGCACAATAAACAATGGGACGAAATGATTTACATGCACACTGACATTTTTTGAGACGCAACTGGCTGTTAAAGGCATATTGAGCTACACCTTTGTATTTCTCAGGTACTTAAAGATGTACAACTTACTGAATTTATATTAGAACAGCCATACTGTCAATGTGTTGTACTTGCTATAGTTCACTTCACGCTGCTTCTTTGTCAAATGTAAATCGAGTCAACAGCGCCACCTTGAGGAACATGTACATGCATATGGGATATGAATAATTCAACAGAAAATAGACACGATATACTGTAGTTGCTATTAATAATAAATAGAAATCTTGTGACTGTAAACTTGCTGTAACACACACACACAGACACACACACACTCTCTTTCTCTCACACAGACACACACATACACACTCTCTTTCTCTCTCACACAGACACACACACAGACACACACACACTCTCTTTCTCTCACACAGACACACACACATACACACACACACTCTCTTTCTCTCTCACACAGACACACACACATATACACACACACTCTCTTTCTCTCTCACACAGACACACACACATATACACACACACTTTCTCTCTCTCACACACACACACTCTCTCTTACACATACACACACACACATGTTGGTTTATCTATCATTATGAGCACTCTTCATAGACATAATGATTTTTATACTGTATGAACTACAGATTCTATCCCCTAACCCTAACCCTACCCCTAAACACACACACACACACACACACACACACACACACACACACACACACACACACACACACACTCACACACACACACATGTTGGTGCAGCTATCATTATGAGGACTCTCCATAGACATAATGATTTTTATACTGTATGAACTACAGATTCTATCCCCTAACCCTACCCCTAAACACTCACACACATCACACACACACTCACACACACACACATGTTGGTGCAGCTGTCATTATGAGGACTCTCCATAGACATAATGATTTTTATACTGTATGAACTATAGATTCTATCCCCTAACCCTAACCCTACCCCTAAACACTCACACACATCACACACACACACACACACACATACACACACACACACTCTCACACACACACTCACACACACACACACATGTTGGTGCAGCTATCATTATGAGGACTCTTCATAGACATAATGATTTTTATACTGTATGAACTATAGATTCTATCCCCTAACCCTAACCCTACCCCTAAACACTCACACACACACACACACACACACACACAAACACACACACACACACACTATGTTTTTATATCATTGTGAGGACTCTCCATAGACTTCCATGCATTTTTTGGATTTTATACAGATCTAACGATCATTTCTATCCCCTAACCCTAACTCTAACCCTCACAGAAACCTTTTTTTATTTTTACATTTTCAAAAAAACATTGTTTAGTATGTTTAATAAGCCGTGGGGACTGCTGGCTGGTCCTCACAATGTAGGTGATCTCAGGTTTTACTATCCTTGTGGAGACATTTGGTCCCCACAGTGTAATATAAACATTTACTCACACACACGGGAGGACTAAACTGAGTCTTTCCTGAAGTGTGAGTTACTTATTGACCTAAAGAGCATTGTGTGTTTTTATGGCTTGATTTATGTGAACCACGTCTGTCTGTCTGTGTGTCTGTCTGTCTGTCTGTCTGTGTGTCTGTGTGTGTGTGTGTTCTGCCACATTTCTCAGCTGTTGTATCATGCTAGTAAATGGCAGTAATCTGTCTGCATGGACACATTGTCACATTTTTAGGTTAACTGTATAAAAGTTCAAAGGCCGCACACACACACACACACACACACACATGAATAAATGATGACATCATTTCCTTGCCTGCAGAGGGCAAGTCAAAGGTCAGGCCTAACCAGTCTACACTAGTGTTTACAGCTCCAGTGTTGATTGTGATCTCAGTGATTGTGAGAGGTTGTAGGTCACAGCCTGAAGCCCAAAGTATACTTTGGTCAGACAGTACAGGACATGTGACGCAAATTTCATCATCAGCAGTGTTCGAGCACTAAATGCACATAGCCCGATTTTTATAACCGTGCATACTCTGAAAATGCAGAATATACATGGAATTATTTGCACTAATTAGTCGGTCCACAAGGTGGCGACACTCACATTTGAGCCATTACTATCATGAAGAAGCGCTAGAAGATCGTAATCGCCGGTAAACAACAGGAGACAAAGGTAGAAACAACAACAGTGGATGTGTGAGGAGGTCAGGAGATACCTGCATTTGTATAACTGGAGTCTAAGGAATATCAAGACATCTTTATGGGTCTAAACTCCTGAAGAGAAATAGTCCAGTATCTCATAGCAGTCATAGCATGCATGCACAAACCACCTGTGTATGCGCACACAGTCAAATGAAGTATACTTTGAAATGCTGAAAGTTTGGCTTTATGCAGACGCTCATCGCTCGCACCAAGATCTGTGATGTGTCAGTCTCACTACTGGAGTGTGTGAATTATACTGAGACAAGTCGAGGAGTTGAGTTATTTAACTCAAACAGAGCAGACTGATCTCAGTGAAAATGGAAACAGTCAGCTGACATTTCTTTTGCTAAAATCGGACTGCGTTCACAGAAATGTGAAACACTGCCCCCAGTGGTCAAAGCGGTAAGTGTTGTTGGGCGAATAGGCATGTATGAGCTCCATTTTCTGGGTGTAATGTCCTCAGAGGGGCACCAAAAGTGAGTTGAGAAGTGAGTTGTCTTCAGCTGTAAAGGCTGTAGGAGATGCAGCTTGTCGGCGAGTCGGAATAATGTGGCCGATCCTAGGGAACCGGAATTCTCGGAAACAACATGCTGACTTCCCATGTGATCATGTTGAACAGAGTCGCAGTGCTAACACTTTTCAAGGGAATCAACCAACAAATGGTCTACTTAAGAGCATTAAGGTAAACATACATGGCATGCTGTAAAGTACTGTAAAGTTCTGACAAACCTGATACAAATGTAATTTTCATATGCAAATGAGCTTGCGATTTGGCACTAGAAGTGTTTGCCAGAAGTCTGCAGCAAACCTTTGGCAACAGTGAAGAGTTTGCTACAAAGCTCATTTGCATGTGAAAATAACACCTAACACTCAATGTTTGAACTATATGACTAAAGCAAGAGATAGGCAAATTTGAAATACAAATTGGTACAGGCACTATGAAATATAAAGGTAGAAATGAGGAGGAGGGATTGTTGCAGGAGTGAGGGAAAAAGCAGAGATTCTTTGTCTTAATTCCTCAATTACAGTTGAAGTCAGAAGTTTACATACACTTAGGTTGAAGTCATTAAAACTAATTTTTTTAACCACTCCACAGATTTCATATAGCAAACTATCGTTTTGGCAAGTTGTTTAAGACATCTACTTTGTGCATGACACAAGTCATTTTTCCAACAATTGTTTACAGACAGATTGTTTCACTTTTAATTAACTATATCACAATTCCAGTGGAACAGAAGTTTACATACACTAAGTTAACTGTGCCTTTAAGCAGCTTGGAAAATTCCAGAAAATGATGTCAAGCCTTTAGACAATTAGCTTTTGATAGGAGGTGTACTGAACTGGAGGTGTACCTGTGGATGTATTTTAAGGCCTACCTTCAAACTCAGTGCCTCTTTGTTTGACATCATGGGAAAATCTAAAGAAATCAGCCAAGACCTCAGAAAAAGAACCTCCGCAAGTCTGGTTCATCCTTGGGAGCAATTTCCAAACACCTGAAGGTACCACGTTCATTTGTACAAACAATAGTACGCAACTATAAACACCATGGGACCACGCGGCCATCATACCGCTCAGGAAGGAGATGCATTCTGTCTCCTAGAGATGAACGTAGTTTGGTGCAAAAAGTGCAAATCAATCCCAGAACAACAGCAAAGCACCTTGTGAAGATGCTGGAGGAAACAGGTAGACAAGTATCTATATCCACAGTAAAACGAGTCCTATATCAACATAACCTCAAAGACTGCTCAGCAAGGAAGAAGCCACGGCTCCAAAACTGCCACAAAAAAGCCAGACTACAGTTTGCAAGTGCACATGGGGACAAAGATCTTACTTTTTGGAGAAATTTCCTCTGGTCTGATGAAACAAATTTTGAGTTGTTAGGCCATAATGACCATCGTTATGTTTGGAGGAAAAAGTGTGAGGCTTGCAAGCGAAGAACACCATCCCAACCGTGAAGCATGGGGGTGGCAGCATCATGTTGTGGGGGTGCTTTGCTGCAGGAGGGACTGGTGCACTTCACAAAATAGATGACATCATGAGGAAGGAAAATTATGTGATATATTGAAGCAACATCTCAAGACATCAGCCATGAAGTTAAAGCTCGATTGCAAACCGGTCTTCCAAATGGACAATGACTCCAAGCATACCCCCAAAGTTGTGTCAAAATGGCTTAAGGACAACAAAGTCAAGGTATTGGAGTGGCCATCACAAAGCCCTGACCTCAATCCAATAGAAAATTTGTGGTCAGAACTGAAAAAGCGTGTGTGAGCAAGGAGGCCTACAAACCTGACTGGGCCAAAATTCCAGCAACTTATTGTGAGAAGCTTGTGGAAGGATACGCAAAATATTGACCCAAGTTAAACAATTTAAAGGCAATGCTACCAAATACTAACAAAGTGTATGTAAACTTTTGACCCACTGGGAATGTGATGAAAGAAATAAAAGCTGAAATAAATCATTCTCTCTACTATTATTCTGACATTTCACATTCTTTAAAAAAAATTTTTTTTATTTTTATCCCCTTTTCTCCCAGTTTGGAATGCCCAGTCCCCACTACTTAGTAGGTCCTCGTGGTGGTGCTGTTACTCACCTCAATCCGGGTGGTGGAGGACAAGTCTCAGTTGCCTCCGCTTCTGAGACCGTCAATCCGCGCATCACGTGACTCGTTGTGCATGACACCGCGGAGACTCACAGCATGTGGAGGCTCATGCTACTCTCCGCGATCCAGGCACAACTTACCACATTCCCACTGAGAGCAAGAACCACTAATTGTGACCACGAGGAGGTTTCCCCATGTGACTCTACCCTCCCTAGCAACCGGGCCAATTTGGTTGCTTAGGAGACCTGACTGGAGTCACTCAGCACACCCTGGATACGAACTTGCGACTCCAGGGGTGGTAGCCAGCGTCAATACTCGCTGAGCATCCCAGGCCCCCCGACATTTCACATTCTTAAAATAAAATAGTGATCCTAACTGACCTAAGACGGAATATTTTCCACAATTAAATGTCAGGAATTGTGAAAAACTGAGTTTAAATGTATTTGGCTAAGGTGTATGTAAACTTCTGACTTCAGCTGTATATAGGTTGAAATGTACTACTATTACCCATACTACTCTTACTACTTCTCCTTTACAGTATGTGTCTATGGCAGAAACAGTTTGGTAGTATGTAATTCTGATCTCAGCCTTTGTACAGGACAATTGTATATATTAGGTAATTGTTCACAATTTCATTTAAGCTTTTCACCATTTGAAATCATCTCATTTAGGTTATTTTAATTGGTCCTGCCATGTGACAAATTAACTTTTCCATGCTGTCTTTTAATTAATATAAGTTTATAAAAAACATGCACAATAACACTATGTAACACAGTTTTTGTTCCTGGGTTGTAAGTGTTATTTCCTAATTGCTTATGCCTCAAAAATGGCTATTATTCCCCACAAACTTTACTTTTGTGACCAGGACAGTGATATTTTGAAATTTACCTACTTCCAATGAGAAAACGGGCGAATGTGTTTTTTCGTTCACATAAAGTCAGAAAAAAACATATGAATCCAAAATCCTTCTTTATCTGTGGTGTGACGAAGACACCGGCTTTGACCTTTGCCTCAGACAGCTTAGGGAAGAAGTCTTGAAGGTACTTGAAGGCTGCCAACTTCTTATCTAGAGCTCTGACAAATAGTTTCATAAGGCCCAATTTGATATGCAGTGGTGGCATCAGCACCTTCCGGGGGTCCACCAGTGGCTCCAACTTGACGTTGTTCCTCCGCACAGAGAACTCGGTCCGCTGTGGCCAGTCCCGCCTGTGGTAGTGTGCCTTGGTGTCCCTGCTGTCCCAATGGCAAAGATAGCAGAGAAACTTGGTAAAACCGCCTTGGAGACCCATCAGGAATGCCACCATTTTGAAGTCTCCTATGACCTCCCAGCCGTACTCATCATACTTCAAGGCGTCCAGCAAGGTCTTGATGCTGTTGTAATCCTCTTTGAGGTGCACCGAGTGAGTCAGGGGAAGAGACGGGTACTTGTTACCATTATGGACCAGTACGGCTTTGAATATTACTTTTGTATAAATACATGTTCATTTGGATTCATATGTTGTTTTTTTCTGACTTTATTGAACGAAAAGACACAAATTCACCCGTTTTCTCATTGGAAGTAGGTACATTTCAAAATATCACTGTCCTGGTCACAAAAGCAAAGTTTGTGGGGAATAATCGCCATTTTCTATACTTTTGAGGCATAAGCTATTAGGAAATGACACTTACTACCCAGGAAAAAACAAAAAAACAACAACCAAAAAAAAAAAACATTTGTTGCACAGTGTAATTACAAAAGATTACTGAGTTTATTATGTCACACCGCAAGACAAGTATTTCAACTATGTCATCTACCCATACGCCAACGACTAGCGGATAAACTTCAGCTTACATCCATCTGACCTGGTTTTTGTTTTGTCCTGGAGGGTCATTCTATCATTCATTGATTTTAACTGCATTAATGTGACACAGTTCGTTTGTTACTCAGGCATCAACCATTCACTGTAAAAAAGAAAACTGGTCTGGTCTGTCATTTCATGCGCATGATTTGGTTTAATGACAGCTCAGACGTTTCTGTGAGCAACATTGTGATGGAGCGTGTGAAGAAACTCTGAACAAACCCTGATCACTTTAATTTTCATTAAGACATCATTTAGTCTCTCGTGAAGACTTTTGGAGACATCATGTACAGTAGGTGTTTTCAGGTTTTACTGTTATTGTGAGGACATTTGGAGACACACACAGACACACACACACACACACAAAGCCATATTCAGACCAGTTCCACCACATTACAGATCTAATTACTGTCTGTGTGTCTTTCATTAGTCAGTTCACACACACACACAGGATAAAATATCTTCTGTATTACATTCATGAGAAACATGAACCTGAACAGACCTGAGATCCTTAAAACAATTTCAACTCACCGAGGAATTAAACATGCACTCAGAATGTTCACACGCATGGTGGGGAGTAACAGAATACATGTAACAGTGTTTTAAAATATAAAATATTAGTAACTGTATTCCACTACTGTTACAATTTAAATAGTTGGTAATCAGAATACAGTTACATTCAAAAAATATTTTGATTACTGAAGGGATGACTTTATTATAATTTGTTTCATTTCATATTTCGTCTATTCAGTTGGAAAACATTCTTATGGTGTGTTACATTCATACGAGCAGACAGAGGCACTGTTATGAGTGAAAAGGTGGAAATGACGACATTGAAGAACTAAATAGACAAACTACAGCATGTTCCTACAGCTTAACAGAAAACAGTTAGAAATGCTTTGACTGATGAAACCTGAATCGAATAAATGCACAATTACAACAATATATGGTTTGTCAATATTTCTTATGTGGTTTGTTATTTTTACAAGAATAAAGGATGTTTATAAGAGCAATGTAGCCTTTAGCATCATATAGAAAACTACAAATAATATATTTTCTGCCTCATTCTATCCACCAAATCCACATACAATCAGAAGAATCTGTCGATGTGTAGACTATGTGGGGTAAGTTTGGAGCAGAATAAATAGTTAACCTTGTGTAAATTGCCATATGAACATTTAGCTTTATGCTAAGCTAATATGCTTTTTCTAGTACTTTCACCTGTTATCAGGCACGAGTACATTTTAGAATGAATTCTATCAAGAAAATCCATGTTATATCATATGTTTTTTTTCTTCTTCTCTCTAGAAAGTCCTTTGATATTAGTTCAAAGATGGTCTGCAAAAGTCTTATACTTGATGAGAGTTTTTGTATTTTGTCCTGTAAAAATATCTACAAATACTTAAAAGAAGATCAATTTACTTAAGAACACTGAATTAGATATACAAAATCTGCCAGTTCAAGTTCGTGTTGAATTTTCAGCGTTGCCACAAGCAGTACTATGTCAGACATTAATGTAAACACTAATCAACTACTGTCATTTACAATTAAAAATTAAACTCTCTTTTGGCGCCACCCTGTGGACATTTAACCTGTACACTGATGCGCGCACATGCCTATAATTTTCTGTGAGATCAGTTGGGCACAGATATTTGGAGGTTACTTTATCGCCCCCTTGAATAATGAGGTTTGTTACCACTACAGTAATACAAAAATGCACGCAGATATGTGCAACGCGACGGCTCGCTTGTAATGAATTAGCTGAGCATTCACATCTGTGGTTGCGTACTTGTGTAGACTATGTTTCTGGCCTAAAACAGCCATGACTCCTTCACCGCATGAGCATTAATGTGCATGCATTGTACTTATGTATATGTGAGTGTGTGCGAGACACATTTTGCATTTAAACTATTTAAAAGTTGATTTTTCAATATTACATTTAGTTCTCGTATTATAATTGAGACATTTGTAGAAGGATTTCCTTGAAAAGCATAACACTGTCTCTGTGGCCAACGGTGTGAGTTTGGGGCGGGATTATCTGTTTGTTCGGCCAGCGATGGAGGGAGTATTTTGAAAAGCTGTTTGAAAACAATGTTTACTTTTTCAATTCAGTTTGGTGGTGCTAGTGGCGCAGAAATTACTTCAGCTTTAAAGAATGTATATTCTTTAATAAATATTGAAGAATAAGAATATTTATAAGAATGAATAAATATTTAGAGGATCAGAACTGTTGTATAAGAAAAATGATAAGAAAAACTAGCATAACTAAGCATCAGACACACATGACAGTTCTATAACTTTCTGTCTGGTCATTTTTCAGATTTTTAAGCACCCCGTAGATGGCATTTCTCTTTATAAACATGGTATTTTCTTATGTGTGGTTCTGCAGACAGGAATGTGTCAGTCGTGTCGTCTTTTGCCAACAGGCACATGCAACTAAACCGTCACTGAAGTGTCAAGAAGTCGCTTGGCGTCTCAGCTGCCAATGAGGTCAAAGGTGAACAATGTCACAACAGTACAGAAAAGATCAAATCACTCTGATTGGCTGTCAGTACATGCGACCCACCCTTTCATTCAATAATTTACACACTTTACTGTCATTGCTCAAACAAACACACCTCAACACACACATCTCTGCTTTAAATCACAGCATCAAGACATGTTGCAACAGGTTCCTGTGTGTTGAGAAATCCACGTGTTAATTCCACACACCGTGAATGCATTTTAAACAGCCAATGTTTTATTTACATCAAAACCTTACATTATTATTTACATTATACATTATACTTATATTTGTATTATTATACAGAATATATATATATATATATATATATATATACACCATACATACTGTATGTATAAGAGCTGCAACAACTAATTGTTAAAATGGATAATTATCTATAATGAAATTCATCGACAACGGATTTCATTATCGATTAGTTGTATATATGTGGCGAGCACGGAGAAGCTCCGTCAGTGACGTCACTTTACAGCACAGTGAAAATGTGTTGCATGATGAAACTCATTTAGAAAGAGGTATAAAGTCGTCCAGAACAGAGAGCACTTTATAAACGCTTCAAAGAAGATCATAAGTGTACAGATTAATGTGGAGTACGCAAGGTATGTTGACAGTGATTGTGCTGTTTGATGCACTAAAAGTTGTTTCTTTCCAGCACATGACTTACATTTTACTGCTATTTTGTGTTTTATAATGTATACATGTTATGAATTCAAAATCAGATGCGTATTTTCGCGTATTCCACAAAATGAGTTTCCGTTAAACGTCACTGAGCAAACGAGCAAGCGCATGCGCGTCAATCAAACCGATCACAATGGAGAAAGGGAGCGCAATTATTTGGATAAAACAATACTTTTACAGCTTTTATTAATCTTAGTTAATGTTAATTTCAACATTTACTAAATTTTTGGGGGTCTGAGTATCTCAGCGAGTATTGACACTGACTATCACCCCTGGAGTCGCAAGTTCAAATCCAGGGTGTGCTGAGTGACTCCAGCCAGGTCTCCTAAGCAACCAAAGTGGATTGGTTGCTAGGGAGGGTAGAGTCACATGGGGTAACCTCCTCGTGGTCGCGATTATTGGTTCTCGCTCTCAATGGGGCGCGTGGTGAGTTGTGCGGAGGCAACTGAGACTTGTCCACCGCCACCCGGATTGAGTAACCGTGCCACCACGAGGACCTTCTAAGTAGTGGGAATTGGGCACTCGAAATTGAGAGGAACTCCATAAGATGTTGGTTAACAGAGAAAAATAACCTTGGGAGAGACCAGACTCACTGTGGGGGCCAGTTCCCCTCTGACTAACATCATGAATATAATGCCAATATTACTTATGTATAGTGCAAGTCATGGTTTAAAATTATTCAACTAAGTAAGTGTTAAGGGTCTGTGTTTAAAACAAAGATTTTGTATGAACTGTAAGATTAATGACTAATGTCTTTGAAGTTCATCCTGGATTAACTGCAGAAGTTCACATTGATGCATTGTCCTTTGTTAGTTGGCTGATGAAGGATTTTGTTGGCAATTAATTGATAGTCAATGTATTCCATTTCAAGAGTGTAGTCCATCATTAGACTGAGGTGATGCAGGCAGAGATAAGTTTGGTGCATCACAGTTCAACCTGGCCGGTAATTTCGGTGAGGTTTATCCTAAATCCAAGGTTCAGGCTATGGCATAAGAAGTATCCCATGTCTTATGGTTGGAGTTGGCATCAGTTCATCCTCTGAAGTCCACCGTAATAGACTGGAGTGATGTTTGGCTGCTATTCGTCATCATTACACAGCGACACGTAGCAGTGGAGTCAGACACCATGCAGGAACGGAGCTGGATCTGGCCGGTTCTGGTGACCTCAGGATAGGAGTCCTGAGGTTGAGACAGGGAAACAAATAAAATAATATTAGCATAGATGCCATTCAATTTATTGCAGCGTTATAGATCATGATTGATGTTTCTGGTACTGGCAGACCTAACTAAAGCAGCCTGATTGTGAGTTGGTGGATAAATTAGGTGTATGCCTGGCTAAATAGATGAGTCTTTAGTCTAGACTTAAACTGAGTGAGTGTGTCTGCATCTCGAACAGTGTTAGGGAGACTATTCCATAGTTTAGGAGACAAATATGAAAAGGATCTACCTCCTTTTGTGGATTTTAGGAACTATTAACAGGCCAGAATTTTGCGATCATTATGAACATGATGGAATATAGCATGGTAGAAGGTCACTTAAGTACTGTGGAGCTAGACCATTCAAAGCTTTGTACGTAGTTAACAGAATTTTAAAATGAATATGAAATTTAACAGGTAGCCAATGTAACGATGATAAAATGGGGTTAATATGATCATATTTCTTGGTTCTCATCAGCACTCTGACTGCTGCATTTTGAACCAATTGAAGTTTATTTATTGAACTTGCTGGACATCCTCCCAGTAATGCATTACAATAATCTAATCTTGAGGTCATGAATGCATGAATTAGTTTTTTGGCATCAGCAACAGAGAGCATGTGTTGTAAATTAGCAATATTTCTGAGGAGGAAGAATACTGTTCTACAAACATTAGAAATTAGATTTTCAAAGGACAGATTGGTATCAAATGCTGCTTTATGTGCACATCATTTTTGCGATATCATGGTTTTTCGTATAAATTAAATTTGCGACTTTAATGGAAATAGCTAATTTAGTGTCGGAAAAAAGGCAGGAAAAAACACTTGGTGACAGAATCACTATGCAGGGAGTCCCGGCGGTCATGTGATTAACGACCTCACGCTGACAGACGCTAGTGTGTACTCTGTCTCCCTCCTGTATCCAATCCCATACAGGATTATGTTAATGAAGCTCACACCTGAAATTCACTGGAAAAATCAGCCAGTGTGACACCAGCTTTACCTGAACATGCCTGAAAAATATACTTTTCTGTCCTGCACAGAGATTAAGATGAACCACTTATGATACGATTGTTGTCACATTTTACTGCTGATTTGAAGTATGTTCTTTAATGGTAATCTTGACTAACCTTTTTGGAGCTGGCATACTTCCCCCATTCAAGCAGATTAGAGGCGTTACAAACATAGCCGCCAATTGACCTGACTTGCCTTACATGGACTTTGGTTAAATTATATTGAAATTGTCAATTCTCTTGTGTGCTTTGCGTGAGGAGTAGAGCATTTTAAATCACTCACTTATTAGTTTCCATGTCAGTTAGGATGTTGGTTTGGAGTAGCATGAAAATCAGGCCGTACATGTGCTAGAGCCTTAAGATGAAGCGACACACTCATGATGGGTTGAACAGCGCGAGCTGCTCTGATGGCAAATAAGAACAGTTCACTGTCTCTCCGGAGACACGGCTGGAATTCAGACAATGTTAGACAACACACACACCATTATATGTTATTATTTAGTTATGTAAATTTGGGTCTATTCTACTATTTTAGCTGCACTTAGTGTATTTAAGAAGAACACTACGAAAACGTTTGTACTATTTTTTGTGATTGAGGTATGCTTAGTGATTTAGTGATTGTGTAACCTGTCGATGCATTTTCAAATTCAGTCATGACAGTGAATAACACATGTAATAGCTCTAAACTAAAACACACCATTGGATCATAATGAATAACAATCCATGACCCGTAATGCACCCTGACAGGAAGACACACTGCTAACGTGCTGAGCAGCTGAAGAGTGTCAGAAGACAGACGCGTGTGATTTGTGTAACTCTAGATATGACCGAACACATGCGCGGTGAGGGGCCGCAGGGGGCCAGTGCTCCTGTGACTCACATAAGAGGTTTTCTGCTGGACACAATGTGGCTTTGTGCTGCTGGGAGCCCAAGAGTCAACTGCTGAGACAGGTGGCGGCCTCTAACACACACACACACACACACACACACACACACACACACACACACACACACTCTCACACACACACACACACACGCCCATGGGCAGGGAATCCAACATTTCAAACCAACATGTGGCGTGTAAGTGGCGCTTTTGCTGCTGAAAAGCCAACATGATACAAAGATACAAAGTAATTAGCTACTGATATCGAATTACTTTTTAGCCAGAAAGTAGTGGGACACATTATATTTTTAAATACTTAAAATCTGATTTCGGTTACTGACTTTCAATTAAGGTAACTACTTTTAAGTACAACACTTGGGTTACACATATTAACACATAACTTATGTATAACTGAATATATATACTGTAGATATTTTTCAAATTAATTAAAAATATGAATTTTTGTGCTCTTACGTATGTACGTCTCTTTGCCTTTCTGAAGGGTCAATTTGTAATTTGTGTTGAGTTTCTTTTTGGAGTTACTTATCCAACAATTCTGCTGAATTACTGACAAGCGACATCCACCAACACTGCATCAATTTTAATGTGTTTAGTGTTCCTTCTAACGCTACTGAAATAGTTGCATTCGCATAATAAAATACAGTTCTGAGGATCCATTTTCCCTCTAAAATGACCGTTAGGTTTAGGTTTGGGTTAGGACTTGTGGTTAATAAAATATGCATTCCTGCTGACTATTTTACATAATTTTCAACTAAAAATACAACTCGCTTTTGGCGCCACCCTGTGGACATTTATTTCATCAACACTTCCAGCTTCGGCCACTGGGGGCAGTGCTTCACATTTTGACTGATTTCAGCTGAAGTACTTTCAATCTACTGTTGTTACTGTTCACAGTGAGATCAGTTTGAAAAAAAAAAAAAGTGGTCAGGCACACTGTTAATATATAGTTTTTATTTGTTTAGGACTCATCTGTGTAGCTGATGAACTGATTAGCTGGTGACTGATCTTTCCTCTGAAAGCCCTTGATGTGTTTCAGATGAATTCAGTCGATCTCTTCCTGTTCGTCCAGTGGAACACAAATGATGTTTGATGCTAACCGGCTGCCAGTGTGTCACTTTTCTCTGAAAGCCGTTTGATGTCGCTTTTGAAGTGTTATCTCGGTAATGAACACAGCCAATATATGATGTCAGATGAGTTAAAATCTGATAACACGCCTGAGACGATACTGTGATCCAGTTCAACATGTTTCAACAATGAAGGCCAGTGCTGCGAGACAGCTGACAGTGTGTAAACAGGCCTGATCTTCATATGTTCTGAGTGAACATTGCTCAAGGCTGGAAACTCTGTGAAAGATATTAACCAACAGAACAAACATGTTACAACCATGTCAAACCATCATCAGTATGACAGATGGACAATTTTACATTGCATTTACACGTTCAGCAAACAGTATGGCATTCCAGGTTTAAAAATGGCGCATCAACGTCACAAAACCACTGTTTTTTATGTGTAGTAAGGAAATATCCTGAAATATTTGCTTGCATGTATTTGCTTGCTTCCTCTCTATGTGCATGTGCAGACTGAAGGAGACGCTCTGAAACTGTTTATTTTGCTAGTAAAAATATCCCGTTGGAATGATGATAATCTTCATGTTTGAGTCTCACAGATGGATTTCGCTGCAGGTGGTTCCTGTTAATTTATGTGTAATTATACAGCTGAACAACACCAACAGCTTCAGAATCAACCACACGTTTCTAATAAAACACAATCACTGCAATTAAATACACTGGAAACCCACAGCAGGCATGTTTATTTGATCTATTACACACATGATAATTATAAAGCGTATGTAAATATGGGTGTTCCCTTAACTTCAGGTCCGAGGGGTTGACCTTTATACAGAATTTGTTTTCTTTCTGTGATATGAAGGTCTTATTAAAACTGAATTGGCCGCCTTCTTTTATTTTTGGGCCGTTTCAAATGTTTTTTATTTGACTGTTTTAGCCTCGTTCCAGGCCAAGACTTTCAATATTACACTATGAAAATCTATTATAAAGATTACAAATAGTTACATGTTTAAAACTCATCTAAACAACCATTTTAGAATTTAAAATGTATAGGTTTTTACATATATTTCCACTTCGATTTTTGTGTTTTTTTTTTCCAAAAGTCTGTGTACTTATTCATCGACAAAAGTCTCAATTAGAAAACCAGAATAATCATGTTTTATTGTGATATTAAATAAATCAAATAGAAATATTATTTGATAGTATGTATTTAAGATATAATGATTAGGGTTTACAGTGTGTAAATCATGTGTGTTTTTAACATGCATTTTTGCAGCGGATGACCATTTAAAAAAAAAAATTCTCCCAATTTGGAATGCCCAATTCCCAATGCACTTTTAAGTCCTCATGGTGGCATAGTGATTCACCTCAATCTGGGTGGCGGAGGATGAATCTCAGCTGCCTCTGCATCTGAGACCGTCAATCCGCGCATCTTATCATGTGACTTGTTGAGCGTGTTGCCACGGAGACGTAGTGCGTGTGGAGGCTTCACGCTATTCTCCACGGCATCCATGCACAACTCACCATGCTCCCCACTGAGAGTGGACCACATTATAGGGACCATGCGGAGGGTACCCCATGTGACTCTACCCTCCCTAGCAACCAGGCCAATTTGGTTGCTTAGGAGACCTGGCTGGAGTCACTCAGCACGCCCTGGATTCGAACTCGTGACTCCAGGGGTGGTAGCCAGCGTCTTTACCACTGAGCTACCCAGGCCCTGCGGATAACCATTTTAACCAATCAGAGACATGTCCATTGCTTGCTTCTGTGTGTAATTTATTCAAGATTAAATCAACAGCAATAAAGTCATTCAGAAACACAGTTCTCAGCTTGTTTTGGATGTGTAGCCGACTTAAATACGGCATGCATTTGCTCCACTTGAAGTATTTTCATGTAAATTCTATTAACTGAAATTAATCGCAATTAAACATCAATGGAAATAATTGATAATTATGATTTTTGTCATAATTGTGCATAGTTTGCACAGTGATGCGCTGATAATGGTCAAAAATCAGCTTGTTGAAAAAAAAATCAGACAACTCGTGTTTATTCAGAATCATCGGGTTATTTTCTGCTTCTGATGTCAAAATGTAAACAGTCATGTTAATATAATTTGCAGATAATTTAAGATATTGTGGAATAATAAAAAAACTAGATTGATGTGCACAGTTTCAAGAAGCTACTGAGAGTGTGAAAAGTGGCCATTGTTCAAAACAAGATTGTTTGAGGATTTGTCAGGTGTGATGTGAAACAACTCAACGTTATGTTTGTTGTTTTTCCTGGGATTAGACGTATAAAACCTTCCTCAAATGAACATGTCCGTGCGTGCTGGCTGTCAAAAACAGAATAAACTGCAGTGCGTGCATCAATGTGAGCGAGTGCACGCTCTGAATCGAAGCTCGTCTGCTCAATCAATTAGAGATGAAGGATGAATGCAGTCAAATGCACAGCATTTGTTTTCTTTTCTATATCACTGAATATACGGTCTCTTTCTCTTTTGCTCTTGTGGTAGGTAATGCACACTCATATGAAACACAGCTAATGTCTAGACGGGTCAGTGTTCAGTCTGACATCACTTCTGTGAGCACTATTTCAGCAAGATTAAAGTTGAACGCACACATCAACATGACGTCTGGCACAGATAACGCTTGCTTTATGACAATCACGAAACTGGAAAGACAATGTCAATGTTTTATCTGTCGAGTCGAGCGTCTGTACTGGAGTGTGTAACCCAGACACAAACTCGACCGACCAGTTTCCAGCACAAATGACCCGTGCACTGCAGTGTCCTGAGAGGAGTTTCGAGCGCTGAGTGAACGCAACACCATTAGTATATACTGGCATATTATAAAAGCGATTGTAGCAACCAAACATGACACACCAATCATAAATTCCAGAGCCAAGATTATCAGTGAATAATGACTTTAATTTTAGTCTGTCCCTCACATAATGCAATCGTATGACTTCAGAAGACTTGAAATGTAGCGTATGAGTCAAATGGACCACTTTGATGGAGCTTCACAGTCGTGGTCATGTTTCATTGAAAACATAACAGCAAATGGGTTTAGAACAACATGAGGGGGAGTAAATAGTGACAGAAGTTTCGTTTTTCAGTGAAAGACTTTCCAAGACTTTGCCAGAACACACTGTTAGAGAATCTGGAGCTTCTAATGAAGTGATAATCAAATCAGGAGTGATCGCCGTGTCAAGATAAGCGTCAAGTCGAGGTACTGTTTGGAGACGGTTACACTTCGGTCACTTCAGCATCATGAAGCTTTGGTTTCAGGAAGATTCAGTCAGCAAGTTTCAACATGAGTTTATGTTGCAAGAGCATTAGATGCAGTGAGGGATTTTGAAAGTCTTTTGTTGAAAAGCCTCATGAATGATTCCAGTGAAGTCTGCTTTGGTTATAGGTCAGTAGTACATTATTCATTATCAAATGAGAGACCATAAAATAAGCATTTCTCTCTATCAGCACGGGCAAGTATTCATGAATAGATCGTGTAATACTGTGAATCTGTTGCATCGGAGTCTTTGTGGAGGAGGAATTCAGTCCTGCGCTGAAATCAAGTCTTTGTGTGTGGAATCAATGACTCTCTGTGTGCACGCAGACAACACGGGTGGAGCTCGGCGCACGTGTACATGTCTAGTTTGAACTTTTCTTTTGAATCAACATCAAGATTTAGAATAGTGTTTCTTGTGTACATGCACCACGGGAGATTTATGTCATGAAAATTCATTGTGTTTAATAGACATGACACCAATTTGGCAAAACGACAAGTGATTTTTCTTTGTTTTGTCTCATATTTCATCTCCAGTATGCTCTTCACTGACACTAGTACACTACATTTTCACAAAACGTTATTAGGGGTGAAATTGTTTGGTGTAGTGGAAATGATGCCACAACTGTGTAATTTTTTTTTTTTATCACATAAATCATTTAATATTTCACTCTGTTTAGATGATCAGCGTTTTAAACATGTCATAATTTGTATTTTTCATAGTTTAATACTGAAAGTCTGGCTCTAAGGGCCAAAAGTGTTAAACCTCATCATAAGAGACATTTGAAAAGTACTAAAAATAAATGAAGGCCTGGAAAAAAGTTTCCAAATCAATATCAGTGTGACCATATAACAAGAAGAAGCCAGTTGAAATCTGCTTTAGTAAAAAATCTTTGAAAAGTTTTAAATACACATTTTCTGTGCTGTATCTGGTCAGCATCTTTTTTAAGGTTTTCATCACTTTAAATCACCTTTTTGCCCTCACCAGTTCATTATAAACGATCCTGCGTGACAAATACATTTTTAAAAGTGCGAAGAGTCTCTCAAATGTGTGCATGCGCTGGTATTATTAACCTCGAGACCCCGTGTGACTGCTGTGTGCATTTTTAATTTCCCTTTTTGACGTGTAACTAGTAGCACCTAACAAGCAAAAAGATAAATACATTTCTACAGCAAATAGATTCTTAAAACACATATTAGTGTGAAATGTTAGGTAATACCAAACTATAGAGAGTCAGATTTGTATTATCAGATAGTTTATGATGTTTCCAGGAGTGTTGATTATTCATGTTTTTCAGACGTTACAGCTGATTTTCTATAAAGCTGAATAATTAATTCTGATTTAAAGTAATGTCCAGCATTATCCAATCACTGTCAATCATGTTCAAATAAAATGATACATTATAAATTCTGAATCTATGTACTGATTATCATTGTCACATGTCTGTCAAACATGTTGAGTGATCCAAACATCATCTGCAGCCTGAAACTGAACTTTTGACCAGATGTTAGAAGTGAATGCACTTAGCTGCATAGAGATGCTCCCTTGCTCCCTATTTAGTGAATGACTTAACCTCCAGTGTGCTGTCTGTCTGCACTGGTCTCAGAACAGTTTGAAATGCACCTTATTTTCATCCTAACTCCATATAAAGCCTCTGAAATCAACATTTTTCAGCTTTTGGATGAACCTATTGATTCTCAGTGTGATAATGTACAGTAAATGTAGGATTTTTATGGAAAGTTAGTTCTATTGTCCTCGTACGTGAACATCATGTTTAACAGCGTGCCGTTTCATGGTAAATTGATGCAGTTTTTAAAATGGCATATCAGATGAAACTAGAGACTCTGCTCTTTTAACTCAAACAGGTTTTAATGTAAAAACTTAAACTGGTTTCTTACCAGATGTAGTTATGTTGCCGTTTCTCCAAAAGACAAACTCGGCTGAGATTGGCACCATGTTGTTTTGTCACATGACTTGGAACGCTGAAAGTTTAACCCTTTAATGACAGTCTCCTGAACTGAGATCAGTTGGTTTTAAAAAAAAATAAAATTAAGCTTAGCTTATAGAGAAGCCAAAAATTAATGTCCACGCATGTGGATGCGGGGTCTCACGAGATGAAGTTAGGCTAATACTTTAACATTTCTAATAGTTGAATATGGGATTTGAACATGAGTATTGCATTAAAAAATGCCTCAGTAATTAGAGATCTTGAACCTTCCAGTTGGTTTATTTCACATCATTTCAAAGTTAAAATACTTTGAAAAAAGCTTAAAATAAGACCAAAGATACAAGGAATAAGTCCTGTAATGTATTAGATGACATTTCCTCAGACAGTTTACAACAAAGGTAATAAATTAGGAGCAATCACTTATGCAAACGATCAAACAAAAGTTAAAATAGCAGCACAAACAACTACAGTCACAAACAGATTTTCAAGGTTTCATGTCAAAACGGTTTTTGAACAAAGAGAAAAATTACTAAAGGAATCGTTAAAACATCAAAGATTCAAGTAAAAAAAAAAACTCAAATCTCAATATTGCACTGTGAAGAATCAAAATCTGAAATATGTGCCAGTAAGACATCAACAGATTAAAAATCTTTGGCAGATCCAGAAATTGCACTTCAACGCACAAAGTGTTCAGAAACTTCACAGAACAGTTCTGTATTATAATGCACAAATAAACCACAATAAATCTGTACATTTCTAGAGGTTTATAAATAGCGCAGTGCACACGCTGACATTAATAAGACGTAAACATGAGAGGAATTTACTACGTTAGCTTTAGCGCGTGAAATAAATGTGATTTGTATGTCTGAGGACTTATAAAGAGGCCACATCCAGCTAGCCTGTTCATGGTGTTTTTTACTGTTATACAATCCCAATGCTTCAAGGGCTACGTTCACACAGTCAGCGTTTGGGATTCAAAACCCCACTATAACGAGTGTGACTCTGAAAGTGTTTTATGTATTTCAGCAGACCGGAGACGAATGAATACACAGTTATTGTTATCCACAACTTCTTTTCCATCTTTATCTATTTAATTTGTATTTTAAACTGTTCAGCATTTCACACATCTCCAGCTGCTTTCATCATCTAAAGGTGATCCCAGTACGTCTTGCGCCCCTAGCAGGTGATGCATATTTCCTCATCAGCGCGGTATGTGCGCATTGTCCGAGTGCAGCCTAGTTTTTCTAGACATGCAGACAGTCGACTGTGCTAAAAGCGTATCACAAAGCACTTGTAGTGTGCATGTGTCGAACCAATGTACACAAATCTTTTTCTGTTATTGCTATTATTAAATGACACGTGGCATGATGCCCATCTGACTTAAGGTTGGCTTTTAATATTACACTGTCCATTTTCTAGTCTGAGTTTCACTTCCTTTGATGAAACTTGATGTGCTTTGCTCTGCCATTCTTCTGAAGCCCCGCTGACTGCCTGTCTGCTCTAAATATTGCCAAATTTGGGATTTTAACTAAAAAAAGATAGCTACATCTGATTTTTCATGCTATATTCTGACCGCCTGCTCCCGTCCACATCTTATGGAAGTATCGTTTGCTCCCATCTTCAACTGGGAATTTCATCCCGTGCCGCAAGAAATCTAATCGGGTCCTGCGGAAGTTCAAATTAAGATTTTTGGTGTATAACACATACATTTTAAATGCAAACAAGCCTGAAATACACCAAGGACTCTTATTATTTTGACAGACTTTGCTCTGTTACAAATGCTCTATATGTACTGCAAGCATTTACCAAATGAAGCTTTAATAGCCTGTATATTCCCCATGAAGTGTTTTGTATATACTGTATAATATTTAAAAAGATGGTTTATCGAGTAGAGAGAAAAAAAAAAAATCGGCCACAATCAGCAGAGATATTTGCCAATAACCAATAGTCCCAAAAAGCAACTATCGGCCCCGATTAATTGGTAAAACCAATACCTCGGTCTACCTCTACCCAGGACAACTAGTTGACTTTGGTTCCATTTAGTACACATTAACCAATAAATCTTCAAGTAGTCACTTCGGATACAGAATGCAGATTCATAACTGAAATGTGACTAACACATTTAGCTACTGTGTGAATGTAGTCATAGTGTAACGGAGTCGTTGTGGTTCACTGTAGGTCATGTTTAGGACAAACTATCTGCTATAACCAAATTCTTAACTTAGGAAGCCAAAAATATGTTTGTTATTTAAACAAAATGTAAGACAACTGGTGTTGTAAAAAAAAGGAAGCTACAAAGGTCACACACAGGGTACAGTCCAGGAAATGTATCTTACGGTCAAGTTTAAGGACCTGTGTGCCAAACCAAAACCATTTAAACACAAGTTCAACTGTTCAGTCTTGTTTTAATTGTGTTTGAGCTATGATTTAATATGCAACTTCATAATCATTTTGCATGTAACTGAGTCATCAGTGTTTCAATGTTAAGTGGATCAGCGCCCTTGATAGCATGGCCGGGTCTACGGGGGATCACTGCCCCCCTACATTTTCTTTGTACCAACCAAGACGAAGAGAGAATCTATTGCCAACCTCTGCTAGCCAGTGGCCGATTTCATGTTCAGAACTTACCGATTCACTTCATAGGGAACTAGGAAGTGGAATGAGACCTGTCTTGCCCTACACACATTGAGTTTAGGAAGTCAAACCTATTGATGGCTTATAAAAAATAAAAATGTTTTGCATGACTCATTCGCTGATTAGAACGAGAACGGCAACTTGAGCTAAATCACCAGTTAATTAAGAATTGGGATTTCCCTTTACTCTATTTATGTTTATGTCTTTCATTGAAATTTGGGATCAAGGGTTCAGGAAGTGTCTCCATTTATCCAAACGCTGGTTAGCGTTATCCAAAGCAGTAGTACTCATCCGTTTCCACACGAGGTCGTAAAGGAGATTTCTTAAACGTCTCCTCGTCGATAACAGGTTTCACGCTGAAGTCGTCCGACAGATCGTTGGGCGAGATACGATCGGAGTCATCTTCCCCGAGCGTATCCAGGTAACTGCCCACTGAAATACCATCCAACCCGTCACTGCAGCTTCCATTCTGGGAGGCATCCTGGCTGTCTGATAGGCTGCCCAAACTTCCAGTCAAGCTGCCCTCCAGGCTGGCCACGCCCCCTCGCTCTTCCATGACCCAGCGAATGGACTCGATTCCCTCATTGATCGACAGCAGCTGATGCATCAGTTTGACGTCAATTGCACGGAGATGAGCCTGTGTTTGAGGAAAAAAGGTTGAGAGTCAATTTAAACTTTGTAAACTACAAAAAAACAAGTCTCTTTTAAAGGAATGTTCCGGGTTCAACACAAGTTTAGCTCTATCGACTCTTTTGAGGTCCAGGTAATGGAGGTAAATACATGCTACTATACACACTGTTTTGAAAGTATACACTACACGTGTTATCCAGACACCATTCATGACCACGTACAGTGGGTAAACCTGCTAACTTTCATGTTAAACACGAGTATACAGCAACAAACGTGTTACAGAGAGAAAAATCAAGAATTACGTCAAATAACTAGCCGTTCATACACCAAGAAATGTAGTCCCAACTCAAGTGTCCATGAAGAACTTTATTCATTCTTTTAATGAACATTTCTTGTAACCAGAACAAAAATATGAGCTCCATATTTCTGATTTTAAACTGGTCAGAATGCTTGACACATAGACTTCTTTTGTAAGTGCATTACTGTTACCAATTTATTTTATTTGTTTACTGAGGGACGAGCCAAAATCATTTTCTTTGGCAATCAACATTATGCCACAAATAAGAGGGTTAACTTTTAATGAACCCCAAACATTCCTTTGGTATTAAAAGGATTACAGGCAATCATGGTAGATTACTAGTAAACTCCAAGGAGCTATCATTAATGAAAACACAATCCCCCACTCACTCTAATTAACTGAGCAGTTCATTCCTCAGTAATATTCTTATTAACTAAGAAACTAGCATCCTGTCTGCTGGGATGAGAATACTTTACAGCAAACTCTCAGATGCTCTTGTTGTAGTCTATTTGATCTAGTGGTGGACGGTATGACCAAAATCTTTTATACATGGAGTTTATTTCACAGAATGCATCACAATATATTTTAGTTGGAAATCCCCCCCAAAAAAAGGTTAAATAGATATAATGTTTGTTTTATTATGTTAAATTAAATACTTCCCAAATGAATATTGTATTATTTTCTCTTTTTATTTTTGACGCAAACCAAAAGATAGCATTACTCAAAGTGAATAAGTCTTGGATTCCAGTATATAAAACCTGAGTTAAAAACAAAATACTCAAAACAGCAAAACCAATATTATTAAACAGTTCTGGCTCTAAATTCTGATTGGATGAGCTGTGTTTAAAGTCGTTGTTCAGTATATGGATGACTCTTCAGTTAAAGGGATAGTTCACCCATAAATGGGGATTCTCCCATTATTTACTCTCCTTCATGATATCTCAGGTGTGTTTGACTTTCTTTCTTCAGCAGAACACATCTGAAGAAAAATAGAGAAATGTCTCTGCTCAGTAGGTCCTTATAATGCAAGTGAATGGAGATTTCTCTTTTGAAGCTCCAAAAATCACAGACAGTCAGCAGAAACACCATCCATACGACTTTAGCGGTTCAATTAATGTCTTCTAAAGCGACACGATCACTTTTGGTGTGAAAAAAGATGAATATTTAAGTACTTTTTAACTATAATCCAACACTTCAGGAGAGGGTGGAGTTCAAGCGGTCTCTCGTGTGACATATTCGCATTGTCATGATACAGACGTAATCTCACGTTCTTCTCTCGGTTGACACATCCAGGATAAGCACACAAATGCACAACTGTGAGTAAAGAAACAGATAAATACACATCTAAACCAAAACCAATGAAGCTTCTGACAGCGTTCCTCTTTCTCACTTGTAAACAGCGCTGCTCTTTCATGTGTGTCACACGTGTGTCAGTTCTCACGTCTCAAATGCCAATGCGATTACTTCACACACACACACATACCACTTCTGACCAGAAGCATGATTTAGAGTTAAAAAAAGTACTTAAATATTCATCTTTTTTCACACCAAAAGTGATCGTGTCGCTTTAGAAGACATTAATTGAACCGCTAAAGTCGTATGGATGGTGTTTCTGCTGACTGTCTGTGATTTTTGGAGCTTCAAAAGAGAAATCTCCATTCACTTGCATTTTAAGGACCTACTGAGCAGAGACATTTCTCTATTTTTCTTCACATGTGTTCTGCTGAAGAAAGAAAGTCACACACACCTGAGATATCATGAAGGAGAGTAAATAATGAGAGAATTTTCATTTATGGGTGAACTATCCCTTTAAATGGTATTTTTAAAACAATTCCAAGCAACATAGCAGTATGACAATTACAATAAACATCTGATTTACACACAACAGTTTACACATCTTGTTACACAACACAATATACACCTAATAATATACAATATACACTGTACCCCCAGTGGAAATAAATATGAAGTGTTGTGTTGACATTCAGCTGTCAGTTGATAGTCAGTTGCCAGTGTGTTATTAAGAGAAGTATAAAATGTGAGTCCAGTCAGAGGCTAATAAAGTGCTGATATATGTATCACGAGCGATCGAGAGTTCAAAAGTCTGATTGCTTGGAGGAAGAAGCTGTAATGTGTGATGGTAATGACATCTTTCAGTCAAGTTGTATAAAAGTTGGACAAGTCTTGGTCTTGCCAACCCAACAATTTTACTAGCAGTAAAGTAACTTTGAATCCTGAATGTGAAAAGAAATTGTGTAATTAAAATTCTCAGACACAAAGCGTTTGGTAATGACACATAATAAAGAACATATTCTCTGAAATGCTTGACGTGATGGTCATGACAGCAGTATTAAGGACAGCAGTTCTTCAGACTGTACACAGAAATACCAAACGAATTGAAAATATGCTTATGTACATAGAACAAAGTAGAATTTCAGACCATTGTTTGGTTGGACTAGAAAAACTAGCTTCATACCACGTGACCCACATTTGGTTTTTGACCTTTGAAAATTAAACAACTTCTGAGTGAAGCCGCATTGAGAGCCTCATATCTCTGGGATTTAACCATATAGGGCCTTGACAAAGATACTGAAGGGAAAGTGTGTTCTGAATCAGAATATAAAAGGATATTACGATATCTTTAGCACTTCTGGAGTTATATGCACTCCAACTATGGAAAAACACCAAAAACTGTTCTTCCCCATTTCTGGATTCTAGTGCAACACGGGGTGCTGAAGTCAACTGATTTTAGTAACAGACCTACCAACCGCTGTGTAAAAATAAAATAATGACACTGACACCTTTCTACGGTTATTTTTGTGACCTGTAGTTTTGCTCTAAAATCATTGGCATTTTGACCCTCCTCTTCAAAATAATGGATTAATCAGTAAACAATGATCCATGAGATTTAATATTTGGGCTTTCATCATCATTTGTTTATCTTTCTCCTGAAAAAAAGAAGATATAAAAACAAATGTTTGAGCCGAAGACCTCTGGACGAGATGACACAGAATGACACTATAATGTACTCTTTAAACAGGAAACGTTTCTTTCGGTCTGTGCGGGGCCACGAAGTCTTTAAAAGAAGCTGAAGTCAAAGCATTAAAGCACAGACCATCTTCACGGGTGACTGCAGCTGTTTGTGAAAGACTCTACAAAACAAATCAAATAAAAACCCTTCAAGTCCTTCAGTCAGATACTGCAGTACAATAATGACGCAAAGAAATAACGATCATTTCAAAGCCTTTAAAAACAACTAGAAACTGAAAGCAAATAAAGCGAGCTTTGTACAGCACCAACAGCAAACCATTTGCATGAAATTTGTGTCAGACATGAGCACAAGCATGCAAAGCACAAGTGAGTTGAGCTGTGCCACGCACGAGTAACGTGAACTCGTCTCTGGCTGATATCCGCCAGTGCTTTACGCCGGTGCCGTCTGATGAATTATTTCTTCTTCCCCTGCTGTGGCAGTTGCTATTGGGTGGACAGGGGAGGGGCAGACCATAATACTGCCACTGTTCTCCATGGTAACTACTGTATATCTTGAGGCGCCAGTGTATTCATGAAGTCAAACTCTGTTTTAGAGGAAACGCTCGTAATCCCAACCCAAAAATGTACATAATTTACTCATGTCGTTTAAGACTTTCATGGAACACAAAAGGAGATGTTTAGATGAATGTTCTTTGACAAGAGAGTCTTGTGAAGTCGTATGATTGAGCATTGTGTGTAAAACCGACTCAAATTTCTTTAAGTCTGCACTGAAAATCTTCCCCTCCGCCAACATTACATTTGGTCCTAAATGCAATAAGTGGTCAAAGAGTTATTCTTATTAATAATTAGTGCTGTCAAAAGTACCGGTACTTCGGTACAAAGCGGATACTAAAATAAAACAGATGTAACGATACCAGTGTTTGTGCAGTACCGGTAGTACTGACTCTATCCGGTACAGCGCGCAGTATGACTGACACATGACAGCTATAAAATGCTCATTTTGAGCACGTGCTCTGTTACTCATTGCACTGAAATGGACAATTCATCAAATTAAAATCGTGACATGTCCTAGTGTGATTTATTAAACCTCTAAAGGCTGCAATCTTAGTGTGGACGAGATGCGTACTTTAAATAATGTATAAATCTGTGTGTGAGTGTGTGTGTGTGTGTGCACGCACTCGGTTTTAGGGTGACCTGACAATGCCCTCTCTAGTCTTTCATCACAGTCAGAGAAACAGTGTTCAGCCAGAGGTCACAGACTTCACATACTAAATCACTAACACACACTGAACTAACCACAAAACTTGCCATTGACCCATGACACGCAGCACGACCAATCACATCAGCTCGCACCGAATCTCTTCTGTCAGGAAACATTCATGTGCACTATTACTATTGAATCAGCCCTCAAATCATGCTGCTTGTTGAGGGATTCACCGGGTCCCAATAACTAAATAAATCCCACAGACTTAAATTGAGAGAGGGACTCGAGCGCTTGAGGGTGCAGGACTCTTTTCACTTGCACCAGTAAGCAACCTCCCATAATACCCTAGCAGCCCCAAAACACCCGAGACATTGGCAAATAAGTTTGTCCGAAAAGATGAAAATGAGAAATCTTTTAAAAGCTTGTTTAAAACACATGTGTCAAGTCTGTAGAGATGTAATCTTTGTGTCAATGTTGGTTTAATAAAAGAAAATGTTCTACAAATGTGGTGTAACCATCAAGTAAAAGGTATAAAAAAACTCATTACAGTTCACACAAATTAATCTTTAATTTAAAACAACTTTTCAAACATTCAAGGCAAAACACACACACACACACACACACACACACACAACTATATCTAGACGTTTTCACAGGGTTACATCACATGACATGGACAAAATGTGCCTTTTCATAAAAAATGTCAAAATATTGTTTCGTTTTTTCCTTTTAAACTTCACACTTCACACTGAACAGGTGTCCTCTCTGTTTTAGGTGTTTTTGTCACATGACAATAAAATGGTGACATACAGTGCATTCAGAAAGTATTCACACCCTTGCTTGAAATTATCATCAATCTACACTCCATACCCCATAATGACAAAGCAAAAACCAGATATTTGATAACTTTGCAAATGTATTAAAAAGAAAAAACTGAAATATCACATTGACAAAAGTATTCAGACCCTTTGGTAGTGATTATAGTCTCAAGTCTTTTTGGGTATGATGCGACAAGCTTTGCACGCCTGGATTTGGGGATTTTCTGTCATTCTTCTCCGCAGATCCTCTCAAGCTCTGTCAGGTTGGAGGGGGACCGTCAGTGGACAGACATTTTCAGGTCGTCCGACTGCTGGAACCATTCATCGAGGCGAGACTGTTCAGGTTCCTCTGGGGGAGGTGAAGCTCTTCGACCACCCTCGTAAGGATGCGGAGCATCTCTCTGTCAGTGGCGCGTGCACGCTCCTCGCCCTCGCTGGCTCAAACAGCATAGCCAATATTAGAATACTGCCGTTATTGTAGAGAGATTTCAACTAGCTCATGTAAGAAGGCACTCCCCATATGCGTTAATAAATAAATGTCAAGCGTACTGAGTCGTAAGGGAACGTCTCGGTTACGTACGTAACCTCGGTTCCCTGAGACGGAGGCAACGAGACACTGCGAACGCTAGCCGCTGCTGTTCACAATATTGTTCAAAATGTTGATTCTGTGTCTTGCACTCAAACTAAAGGGTTTGTTGACATTACATTGTCTATAAGTTTACACAGATGCAGTTAGTAAATGATTTTATCACAGTAAAATCATCCTCAATCATCAAAGCAGTTTTTAAAGTGAAATTATTGTACTGCATAATCTTTTTATTTTTTATATAAAAAGCCATAAAGGTGGGACATTAAGATATAAAGTAGGGGTGGGCCATATATCCAGTAGACATAATAAACCGGTACACATTTTGGATTATCGTCTCTATCACGGTAACACAAAATTGCCACACGAGAATCGTGTACAGCACATAACGCGTCCGCACTCTGTGGGATAAATGGAGTGAGGCGGTGCGATTGCTCATTCCTCAGATTCATTAAAATGAGAAGATGAGAGGAGATTATGAAGGAAAAAGTGCACCTTCTGTGGTGTATAAATGGTTTGGCTTTAGAAAACACGATACCAAGCAGAAAACTGCGATTTGCAAGGTTTGTACATTGTGTATGTCGATATACATTAGTGTTGTCAAAAGTACCGGTACTTCGGTACCAAGTCGGTACTAAAATAAAAAGTGACTCTCCAGTACCGAGCACCAACTCAATCCGGTAGCAGCGCGCGGTACGACTGACACACGACTGCTTTCTAATGCTCACAGGATTATTTGAGCGTGTGCTCTGTTCTCCTTTTACACTGAAATGCACAACTAATCACATTAAAATCGTGACATGTCCAGGTGTGATTATTAAACCGCTAAAGGCTGCAATCTTAGTGTGTGTGAGCTTTATTTGACTCTGTGAAGCAGACCGCTCATACTCTGGAAACTCCACAGACTGTGACAATCATTCATGTTGTACGAGATGACAGAGCAGAGCACCAATCCACCCTGAAGTGTTATTTTTATATAATTTATATCATGAAATCACATCATTTGTGCTTTAACGATCACACTGAGCCATGTAGTGAACTGTTTATCCAGAGAAGTTAAATTTCCGTCAAAAATACACATCAAAATAAAAGCACGATTCATCATAAACGCTAAATACCTGAAATTGAAGAAATATATTATAACTGTATGGTAAAATGTAATCCTCACTCTCGAAACAATAATAATGATTGTAATAATAATCAAATTAAGCAATATATCACAAGCAAGAGTGCTTTTGTACTGAATAAATGTTTGTTAAAACATTCAATGGTAAAGTTTTTTGATTAAGGCTAATTAAGTGTTTATTTATGGATAATTCTTTAATTTATGTTATTTTCTTCGTTGCATTGCTTTGAGACGATTTCTTGAGGAAAGTTAAAAATAATAATTATTATTATAAGTGTAATAATAAAAATAAATAGTCTATAACTTTCCACAGATGCGGTTAGTAAGTGATTTTATGACAGTAAAATCATGTGAACACACATATTGTTTATGTCTTGTGTCTATACTTTTGAAACTATTTTAATGTTTACAGATTGACCCCATTGACTTCCATTGTAAGTGTCTCACTGAACACACATTTGTGATTTTTGTTACTTGGTGTAATAATGTTATTGAATAAGCTGGTGCAGTGACAGCCGCTTCTTCTGTGTTTATTTATCTTTGTTTCATTTGTTTACAGGTAAATCGACAGTCTGTACTGGCCCTTTAAAACGTGTTATCACCTGTCCAACACCTGTAGAAACACACATTCACACTTCAGTGACTTCTGTCTGAAGCAGCTCAGACCATCTGTTGTGCTGTTAATCACAGTAATGAGCCCTAATAACCGGCGGAACAGCACAATCGCACCGAATACCGAAAATAATGCAAGTGTGACTCCGCTCTCAGAACATCTCATTCTCTTGTCTGGAGGGTTTTAAAGATGCCAGATCAATACTGTCGTCAAAGAACAGTATTCAGTGTTGACACTCACCATCTGTTGTCTGAGAAAGCTGATTTTACTGTGCAGATCGTCAGTGTGTTTGTGCGGTTCTGAACACGTGACTTCAGCTCCGGCTGTCAGTGAACGCATCAAACTCTCCGGAACTTTACGGCCCAGTTTACTCTCCACGTCTCTGAAGTCCGGCAGCTCGTCCATCATCGATCATCAATAATTCACAGGAAATGATTCCAGATCCTCTGAACGGCAGAGCCGGACTCACAGCGAGCAGATGGTCCGGTCTAGTCTGAAGCGCGTTCTCGACTGAGAGACGGTGCACGCACACACACAGGTATCAGCCGCTCATTACCGTAATCACCCCAGCGCACGCGCAGCACGCCCTTCTCTCATTACGATCATTTCTGAGACACGTTTCTCAACATCAGACAAGAAACCTAAGCGGAGGAGGTGTGATGTGTGACATTGGCGGCCTCTAGCGGTTGAATGAGTAATGACATCAACTATTCACACTGAACTCGGATTGATGCACACAGTTCATTGTGAATATAAGTGAATTCATGTGCTGTGGTGTTTGTATCTCTGCCTTCTTTTCTCACTCAGCCAAAGTAGAAAATAAAATGATCACAATGATACACTTTGATGTAACCGAGACAAGACATTTCTCCCAAACATGTCCTGGTGAAAAGCAGTGAAACACCGGCGACATCTTGCGGTGAATGACAACATTACAGACACATTACACTTAATAACGACACTTGAAACGGTTTAGTGGTGGTTTATTTAGTTCTTTAGAATCTTAGTCTTTTAGATATCCACATTTAAAACAATTACATGAAATACAATTATGCTTTGTAAATATCTTTTATGGAAACTATCGTGCTTGCACCTTAAAAGCCCCGCCCTCCGAAGACATGTCAGCCAATCCGATGGCTGCAAACCCAAAGGTGCACAATGATTGACAGGCAAAGAGCATTTCTGATTGGATAAGAGTGTAGTAGCGATATTCTATGGGTCTTATTCCACAAAACTGCTTACAGCACCTTTCATTGCCAACTTTGCTAAGAAGTGGTCATTATTAGAATCACAAAATTATGTATGTCAAAGTCCATTTTATCTATCTCTCTCTCTCCAAAAAAAGTTTTAGATAACAAGATGAGAAATAAGTTAATGTAGTGTTCAGGAGCTGAAGTGTTTATACTACAGACTGTGTTTTGTCCGAGCGTCTCTCGTGGTCGCCATAGCGCTGATACTGGTCTCCAAGCAACGGCTGCCGGGCCTCCATCCCGTAAGACCGCGCGCGGACGGCACATGTGGTGGCGGCAAAAATAATCGCCACCAAGACAAGACCAGCAACCACGGCAACAGTGATGATCTCAGTCATCGTGAGAGGACGAGCTGAGAAAGAGAAACACAGAGGAACACAAAATGTTAGTGTAATAAATCATGACAGAAATGTCATTTTTGGGCGAACTATTCCAACAGAACACAGAGTAACTAGCAAAGACAAATCAAGGCAAACGTATCATAATAATAATACTAATAATAATGCTCACCAGGCCACTGGACCTCATAGGAGTAACCGAGGTTCTCAGACGCCGTGACAAACATCTCTGCATTGGTGACCGGCGGCCAGAACGGCACCATGTTGAACTGTCGGTTGTGACCGATGGGGGCGTTTTCCAGCGGGTACACAGAAGAATCTACAATATTAAATACTGAAGTTCAGTCAAACAAAACTGGACAGACAGCAGAAGAAAGTAAGCCTGAAAAATGAAGTCACTGTTTTCTTATTCATCAAACTGTCCGTGAAAGGAAGTGATTAACCATCAGAAAATGATCAAACTAGATATTATCTGAGCTGCTTTATTTTAAATTCATTGTATTTGAGGTTTGGCCATCTGTTACGGAAAAACCATAAGTCAGATCAGTTAGAAAAGTCATGGCAAGTCAGAACGGTCTGAAGGTCAGAGCCAAGCGTGTGGATGAGGCTTTAAAGCTCTAGGAGGAGTTCCAGTTGAAAACTTTAGTCTTGGTTCAGGGATTCTGGAAAAACCCTAATCCAAGTCTGTGGAACAACGTAATAACTGCCCCAGAACGTGTAACAGCGTTCCAAAGTTTAAGATGTCACTCAGTAAGAGCTAGTTAGTTTGGGACAAAATGTTGGTTTGTATCTATTAATACACTTATATTTCCCATAAAGAAAAGAAAAGAAAAAGTGTTTGATTAAATACATTTAAAAAAATAGTTACAATAACTAATTCATTTTTAACAATAACATATAATAGTGCACTATATAGTGGATAGGGGGCGGTTTCAGACACAGCGAGTGTTCCACTACTGGGGTTGTGCCCTACGCAGACTGTGTACTCTGCATTTAGAGAGCGGCGGTACTACTGTACAGAACTAATGATCTAAATACTTACGACACTGAAAACTGTAACTACACTGAAATAAGAATCCACACAGGACTTTAAAACTATGAAATAGTGAAAGATGGCATTAATAAAGCATGATCTTGCTTTGGTTTGTAATGTGATAATGTCCTTGCGGGACATTTTCATATTTTCACTATAATAATTACTAGAAATGTTTCCAAACCTCTCTTATTGACAAATTCATCCAGATCTGACAAGAGCCCTTAAAGGGATAGTTCACCCAAAAATTACAATTCTCATTATTTACTCACCCTCATGCCACCCCAGATGTGTATGACTTTCTTTCATCTGCTGAATTTCTCAGCTCTGTAGGTCCATACAATGCAAGTGAATGGGTGGCAACATTTTAAAGCTAAACAAAATCACATAAGTCAGCATAAAAGTAATCCATATCACTCCAGTGGTTAAATCAGTATCTTCAGAAGTGATGTGAAAGGTGTGGATGAGAAATGAAGAAACAGATCACTTTCATATTCTTCTTTTTGTGTTTTTGGTGATTCACATTCTTCTCTGCATATTGTCACACCTATCATATGAGTGGTGTTGGCATTGTGGGCTAAAGCACATAACTGATAATCAGAAGGTTGCTGGTTCGATCCCCACAGACATCACCATTGTGTCCTTGAGCAAAACGCTTAACTCCAGATTCCTCCGGGGGGATTGTCCCTGTAATAAGTGCACTGTAAGTCGCTTTGGATAAAAGCATCTGCCAAATGCATAAATGTAAAATGTAAATATCACTTCAGAAGACATGGATTTAACTACTGGAGTCTTATGGATTACTTTTATGCTGCCTTTATGTGCTTTTTGGAGCATCATAATTTTGGCCTACAGAGCTGAAATATTCTTCTAAAAATCTTAATTTGTGTTCTGCAGAAGAAAGGAAGTCATACACATCTGAGATGGCATGAGGGTGAGTAAATGATGAGAGAATTTTCATTTTTGGATGAACTGTCCCTTTAAAGTGATAGCTCAGCCATAATTTAATATTCCATCATTATTTCCCTACCCTCATGTTGTTCCAAACCAGTGTGACGCTTTGCATTTTGTGGAACACAAAATATGTTGAACAGAATGTTAGGGACTGACAGTCTCGGTCACCATTCACTTTCAATATATATATATATATATAAAATATTCACTGAAAGTAAATAGTGACTCAGGCAAACATTCTGTGTAATATCTACTTCGTGTTGCATGAAAGAAAGAAAGTCATACAGGTTTGAAACTACATGATGGTGAATGATGACAGAATTTCCATTAATAATAATAATAATAATAATAATAATCCTGTAATACATGTTAAATGTGTATTATTTAGTGGAATATAGGGGAGTTAATATCTATTATGTCATTTGTGAAAGTAACGAGTTACTCACTACTTGAGTACTCTTTTAATTGTACACTTTCGTACTCTTACTCAAGTAATTATTTATGTTAGTACTTTTACTTCTACTTGAGTAATTATTTCAAGTAATTGTACTTTTATTTGAGTACAGTTTTTGGCTACTCAACCCACCTCTGAATATGATTACATCATTCACAATGCTTCATGGGATTGTAGTTGATTCCCTTTAAAGATGGTAAGTGCACAGTCTTGTATCTTTGTCTTTTTGTCTGGTTATCAAATGCTTTTTTTTTTTTTTTTGCTTCTAATCAATTCACCTCTGAGCTGGTTGGTTTGGTTCATGGTGCACAACTCTTTATTGAAGGATTTTATGAAATCCCTATGGAAAAACTGAATGGGAGAAATACTTCCGGAACTCAGATGGCTGAAAAAGTGGATGGGCACGCCAAATGTGGGACACAGGTAAATATTTTTTATTTATTATTTTTTAGGTTAAGAATGACGTATTACAATGAACTGAATATTCAACAGACTGTGTCTGAACTACAACATTGTTGTTTGACTTTATTTGTTGGATACAGTTGAGAAGATCAAGGCCTATAAAGAAATGCACATTGCAGTAAAATAATACAAAAATAATAGCGTACTCATGGAAAGTGAAGGAGATTTACCAGATTTACCTGGACTGTGTCTGCGCAGCCATTCATCAAAGATGGCGTCAGTGAAGGTGTGAAGCAGGACGAAAATGGGGTCATTGGGCGACAGGTGCGTCTGTCCACCCGTCCCGTTCAGGAACAGATGGGCCAGATTATGCAGACTTCGCACGACAGGGTCATAGTTCCCTTGAGGGGCGCTGTAACCTAAAAACACAATACAACACATACATAAATAACAAGGTTACACTAGTAAAACCTGAAATCAGCTACACTGTGTGACTCAGCTGGCTTAAAACA
Organism: Myxocyprinus asiaticus; assembly: GCF_019703515.2. Lineage (NCBI taxonomy): Eukaryota > Metazoa > Chordata > Actinopteri > Cypriniformes > Catostomidae > Myxocyprinus > Myxocyprinus asiaticus. The sequence goes on from NC_059344.1 coordinate 611,514, forward strand.
GCGTAATAAACAAACTAAATAATGTCTGGATGAATATAGAATATATAAATATATGTAGCTCAATATAAAAACAATAAAAGTGCCCAGCATGACAGAAAAACTAACTTGTTTGCCTCACCCTCAATAGTGTTTCTGAAGCTCTCAGATGACGTGGAGTAAAACGGCGGTGTGTCAAACGCGTTGAGCTCTAAACACGCCGCTACATCCTGCGGCTCCGGCAGTCGCTGCACCATCGGACGAGCAACATTCCCGGCTGGATTTCTCCTGATCGGACTGCTCTCCGAACCTCAAAGAGACAGATTCAAGGTAACCATCACATAAAAGGAAGTCATATGGGCTTGCAACAACAGAACTCTATTTGGGGTTAACTATGAAAATGACTCACTGTTGCAGATGGTTCCTAGCGTGTCGTACTCCTCCACACTCTCACATATGACTCTCCACTGGGAGAAGACGGAGTTTGTGCTGATGGAGTTCATGTCGAAGGTGCTGCGTGCTCCTATCAGATCATCCGTGCAGATATCACACTCACTGCCGCCGATCGCAAAGTTCCAGTATGGAAGAGCGAAGCTCGGATCACCTAACATGTCCTGAGAGAAACACAACCTCTTCAGATCAGACAACATGTTTATTATCACAGTTTTTACATTATGTGGTTGCCAAAGTGTTTTGGTGGTTGTTAGGGCATGCTAGGGTGTTTTGGGTGGTTTCTAGGTGGTTGTTTGGGTGTTCTGGATGGTTGCTAGGTGGTTGTTAGGGCATGCTAGGGTGTTTTGGGTGGTTTCTAGGTGGTTGTTTGGGTGTTCTGGATGGTTGCTTGGTGGTTGTTAGGGTGTTCTGGGTGGTTGCTAGGTGGTTGTTAGGGTGTTCTGTGTGTTTACAAAGTAGGTGTTAAAGTGTTCTAGTAGGTTGCTAAAACATTGCTGGGTGGTTGCTAGGGTGTTCTGGGTGGTTACTAGGTAGTTATAAGTGTGTTCTGGGTGGTTGCTAAGGCATTGCTAGGTGGTTGTGTGTTTTGCTTGGTTGTTGGGGTGTTGCTAGGGTGCATTGTAAGTGGTTGCTAAGGTGTGTTGCTAGGTGGTTGCTAGGGTGCGTTTCTAGGTCGTTGCAAGGCTGTTTTTCTAGGTGGTTGCTAGGGTGTTCTAGATGGATGATAGGTGGTTGTTAAGGTATTCTGGGTGGTTGCTAAGGGGTGTTATGGTGTTCTGGGTAGTTACTAGGACATTGCTAGGTGGTTGTCAGGTAGTTGCAAGTGTGTTCTAGGTGGATGTTAGGGTGTTGCTAGGGGGTTGCTAGGTGCCTGTTGAGGTATTATGGGTGGTTGTTAGGGAATTGCTAAGGTGTTTTTGGTGGCTGTTAGGGTGTTCAGGGTAGTTGCTAGGTCATTGTTAGGGTGTTCTGAATTGTTGTCAGGGTGTTTTGGTGGTGGATTGGTTGCTGTTGGTGTATTCTGAGTGGTTGTTAGGGAATTGCTAAGGTGTTTTTGGTGGTTGGAAGGTGGTTGTTAGGGTGTTCTGGGTGGTTGCTAGGGCGTTGCTTGGATGTTTAAGGATGTTGCTCAGTGGATGTAAGGTGGTTATTGGGGTATTCTGCACGGTTATTATGGTGTTGCTAGATAGTTGTTAGGGTGTTCTGGGTGGTTGCCAAGTGGTTGTTAGGGTGTTCTAGGTAATTACTAAGGTATTGCTAGGTGGTTGCTAGGGTGTTCTGGGTGGTTGCTAGATAGTAGTGCCTCATTCAGTGAAAGTCTATGGGATTTTTTTAGGTGATCATGGTAAGTGTGATCTCTTAGTAAAGTAACAGAACACCTCTCCTCAACAACACACGATTTGCAGCGGTTCCCAACCTGTGGGTTGCCAAGCTCTCTCTATTTTGAGGGTTAAATGAAAAAGTTACAATTATGTTTGTAATAAAGCACAATCAAACTGGGCCATTTTTGAGTATTTTAATCATATTTAATTGTTTATGAGATAGGATGTACTGTATGTCTAACATAGGCTGTTTTTAAGGCGCACATCTCGCGAGAGTAGGTAAGGACGCAGGTTTTTTTCAAAGATGCGGCAAAATTGCTTGTTCTATGTACAGTACTGAGCAACGATGAGAACAAACAAATGGGAAACTAGCCAAATGAAAGCAACGATTATGACAAAGCGTCAGGGAGAACAGAAAAACACAACGTAAGTGGTAAAAAGAAAATGAGGAATTATTCGGTTTTATTTATTATTATTTGTTTGGATTTATTATGATTTATTTGTACTGAATTTGGTTTCATTGAGGCAATGGACAAAGTGCGAATTCAGCGAGTGATTTGTAGTGAAAGACTAGCAAATGAAACATGAATGAATAAACTGGGCGCACAAATGAGTGCCCCAGGACTTGAGCACTAACCGACAAGCATGAGATATTCTCCATGTGTTTTCAACATTAACAGATTGGCCGATTACAAGAGATATGACGCACTTCAGTAAGTTGTACTGTACTCTTTCGATATAACCTCTGATATTCATTCATGTTTGTGTTCTCTGGAATAGACCCCCCCAAACAAAATTCAGTGCCGGTTCCGACGTTCCACACACTCAGATGACATCATCATAGGATTATCACGTAAAAAAAGCATATCGCTTTTTCCAACAACTTAACTTCATATCGTGCTGAAGATCCATCAGAGCACCAAACACCCTCAGAGGGAGTTTTTCCTTTGGGAAAACCTGAACTATGAAAATATACCCCAGAACTTCTGGGATCTTTCGACTAGAGCTCACAGTAAATATCATAAATACATATATAACTTATTAGGTGAATATCCCTTCACACAATATTCATGTTCTTAAATGATTCGTTTTATATTTCCAAGTTTTATAGGTTAAGTCAAATGAATACATTTGAACATTTGTTATTTCGATGCACTGATATTCACGTGAACAGACTGATTACAGATATTTTGCTGCTGCTACAAGGAACATGTAAACTTGTGCATATTGCTAGTGGTTTTCATTGAGCGTGTTAATTCACAAATAACGTTTGGGATTTTGAATGTTAAAACAGGGGTCCCCTTGAAAAAAGGTTGGGAACCACTAATTCATGTCTGGAGCACAAACACTTGTAATACATACGATTAAATCACTGTGGCTTTAGTCATAGTGATGCTTGACTATGCAAACACTATTCCTGATATTCCAACAGAAAGTGCTGGCTTCAGCAGATATGAGAACAGGCGTCTGTTGTGTGAGATGTTCTGGGCTCATTTCACACTTAATAACATTTTCTGCATCTAAAGGGTGAAATCTGTGCTGTTTTTCCCATTGCTGCGATTATAGAGCTGTTATCACCCTCCACTCATGTGATAATTGAGTATTGATCTTGAGCTCGTGCACCTGCATGTCTCGCTCCAGCTGCAGTAAATGGTACCGGTGCCAGGTGACGAACCCAGGACCCTCGTGACTGAAGTCCACCCCGCCGAAGCTGTCCTGCCCTGGCCCGAGGAACGTCTTACTGACCGAATAATAGTGAGACCACACGAACAGGTTATAGATGCTGATGTTCTCAAACTGAACGGTGTTTCCGTCCGGCCCGAAAATCTCTGCGTACCGGCGGGTCGCGATCACGAGGTCCGGGTGGGGCGCGCGCTTGGCCTGGTCGAGCGCGTTCACGAAGGCGCGCTTCTCCTCCGCGCTCAGCTGCATCACATTCCTTCTGACTGAAATACAAACATATAAACATAATACATTATTGTTTCAGAGTGACGTGAGAGACATAAACAGGACCTTATTGAAATGAAAACACTACACATATAAATAAATAAAACCTCATAAACATTCACAAATACATTAAAGTCTCTCTCAGTATTTGAATTCATCTTTAATTCATTTATTTTGGTCTCTCAGTGTTTTAATGTCTCTTTTGTCTTTAGATTTTTATCTCAGTGTATTTAGTTTGAAAACATTCAAAAGCTTGAGACAAGAATAAAATGTGCTTTTAAAAAAACAATTTAAAAATGTAACAGTTAATTAAAATATTCTAAGAAAGCCTATTCTCTTCTAACTGAAAGACAAAAAAGAAAATGATTAAAGAATAATTAAAAAGCTCTCTCTCCCTGTTTCTTTCTATGGCTCTCTCTCTCTCTCTCTCTCTCTCTCTGTCTGTCACTCTCTCTCTCTCTCTCTCTTTGTGTCTCTCTCTCTTTCTCTATCTGTCTCTCTCTCTCACTTTCTGTCCGTCACTCTCTCTGTCTGTCTCTCTCTCTCTATCGCTCTCTCTGTCTCTCTCTCTCTCACACACTTTCTCTCTGTCTGTCTCTCTCTCTCACACTTTCTGTCTGTCACTCTCTCTCTCTCTCTCTCTCTCTCTCTCTCTCTCTCTCTCTCTGTCAGTGTTTAGAAATAATAATCATCAGTTAATTAATAAGTCATTAGTATGATCAGTAAGTTTCTCTGACCCACGGGCACGGATCGCTCGCACGCGTCACCGGTGAATCCGTGTCTGCAGCGGCCGCAATCAAACCCGCTGTAGTTCCCGTTACACCGACACGCGCGCGTGAAGAAGCGCAGCGGCCAGCGCTCGCGATCGTCGCGCCCGTCGTACGGGTACTGCGACCCGTGTGAACGCGCATCCGCGCTCACGGTCACGCACTGGCCGCGGCCGGAGCTCGCGCCGCATGGGTCGTTGTCCACACCGAGCGGGGACGGGCAGCACTGCGCGCTCCTGAGACCGTCCGGCGTCACGCACACGCGCGGGAACTGAGCGCGCACGAGCACCAGCGCGCAGCCGAGCATCAACACTCCACACAATCGCCGCATCACCTCCGAAATAATCAGAGAAATAATAATAAATAAAAAAATTTAAAAAACCGAAAAGTCTCCTAAAAACTAAAACGTCATCTAAAAAAAAGGTATTTTCTTAGGTCAAGCTGAAGTCAAACTAAGAAACTTCGAGCAGCGTTTAACGGCATTAATCCTGCAGTTTTGAGTTGTGAGCGGCTTTAAATACCGGCCGAGCGAGCGCGTGACTCCGTCATCTGTGATCCCCTCGTGACCACATCACATTTCTCAAAGCCTGAAGTCCGTTTCTCCTCTCAGATCTCATAACTCACAGAGGAGATTGTTAACATGCAAATCACAACCACAGGTGTCAGAATACACCAGCACCAGTCAGACTACTCTGCTCACCTGTGTGCTTAAATGCTGTGTTGATCAATCTTCTGTTTTGCTAATAATGATGATTGCTAATGTATTTTTCATGCTGTTTTCCCATGCAATAACTGAATAGGGAGCTTTGAAGCTTAAAACAGGACACAAAAGCATTATAAAAGTATGATTACAGTTATCCATATGCTTTGTGCCATAATTTGAAGTCTTCTGAAGTCATATGACAGAGAAATAGACCGAATAGAGAAATATGGTGACCCAGGGGTGCACAGTACAACAAAATTAGCAAAGCAATAAAAGCTGAAAACACAATGGAAATAAACCACAACCAAACTAAGCCAAAACACAATGAATTTAAGCCTTAACAAAATGAAAAAGCATCGGCACAACAATTTTAAACCACGACACAACACCATTATGCCACAAGATAGCAGAAAATCCACAGCACAATGAAAGAAAACGATATAACAATATACAATTGCTTAAGGATACACAACTCCTGCCGAAGCGCTGCAGGGAAGCGGCCCGTTCACCAGCGAAGCGTCAAGCAGCACGGCGGAGTGATGTTCACTGGAGAACTGCAGGGGAGTGGAGAGTCTTCTCGTGCGAGCGCTGTACTGTTTTTTGCAACCTTTGTATGTTCATATGTGATATAATGCACCGCTCACCATTGGGAAGTGGTTCGTGTGATTAATGTGAGACACAGGAAACAACATATTGAACAACATTTTGAACAACAATACACAACAGTATTGTGTGTCAGGAGCGCTTTGCTGCGCAGGGGGTTTTTCCCGTCTGTGCAGGGCTTGGGCTGAGGTGCCTTCCTTTGGGCCACGGCTTACGTGGCTTTACCAGCGGCTCGGCAGTGACATTTGGCAGTGCTGAGGCAGCTGGTGTGGGGTTTTTAGCCAGACGCTGGACTGAGACTGATCAGGAGCGAGCCAGTTGTGATGAAGTACTGCTCTGTTTTGGCATAAAATGTCTCATAGCCTGCGAGTGTTGCTGAGTCGTGACGTAACGCTCAGCAATTCTATTCACAGAGCCTCCGAAAAGGCCGGCTGGAGACACCGGCGCATAAAATAGTGTGGCTTTTCCCGCATCACGCATTACCATGAGGGTCAGCCAGATGTGACAATCCAAAAACACCAGGTTGCTCATTGACTTGCCAATGGCCTGTGCAGTGACTTTCGTGGCTTGCAGCGCTAAGTCTGTAGTGGTGCGGAGCTCTTTGAACGTCTCTGGATTGTAGCCTTGCTCATCCATTTTTTTGCGCAGCTTAGCTTGGAAAACTTGGAGCACCGTCATCGCGTGGAGTGCTGAACCAGTTTGGCCCGCCATTGAGTATGCTTTTCCAGCCAGTGCAGACGTTAGTCGACACGGCTTAGAAACATGAATGGGGCATGACTTCCATGCCCTGCTACTCGCCAGGCAGAGATGTGCCGCTACTGCCTCTTTCGGGTGGGTGGGGGGTAGTTGAGCGTAACCGTTTTCTTCCCCATGATCCACATTAGAGAGTATGTAATCACTGGGTGGGCGAGCTGAATAGGGCGCGCGCCTGGATTTTGACAGTTGGTTATGAACTTCAGGTAAGAACGGGCCAGATCTATGGGATGCGATCGCTTGACGGCATCCGGACTGCAGGAACCATTCATCAAGGTGAGATTGTGTAGGTTCCTCAGGAGGAGACCACTCGATATCGAGCTCTTCGACTGCCCTTGAAAGGACGCTAAGCATTTCCTTGTCAGTGGTGCGTACACGCTCCTCGCCCTCGCTGGGGGAAGGGGCGGTAGCGTCATCCACTAACCAGTCACCTGATGCAGCGAGAGACATGACATCATCATCATCCTTAGCGTCAGAACCACCAAACGAGACGAGGCTGTGCGCAAGGAGATTGAGGGGCTCGCGGGGTGTGTGCCGGCACGAGGACCACCTCAAATTCATCCTGCTCGACCTCGCGAGTGGGAGGGTGCTGGAGGCTGAATCATCCTTCAGAACGAGGGTGATTTGTGAGCGAAACGTCTTGAGACTCATGCCCTCATAGTGAGGACAGTCTGACTCCATGAGATCCAAAATCTGCATGGGTGCGGCCCAGACTGTAAACGCAGCTCTCATGCTGATCTGACGGCGGAATGTGCCACTCACACAAGGAACACTTACAGAACAACATCTTTAGATGCGAACACGTAAGCAACTCTTTATATATATATATATATATACACACACTACCTTAAAAATCTTTTGATCTGAAGGCGTATGCTTAAATGTTTGAAAGTAGTTTTGTAGACAAAAATATAATTGTGCCACCATATTAATTTATTTCATTATAAAACTAAAATGTAATAAAATAAAAAGTTTTTGAAATTGATGACTTGGACCAAATAATTAAGAAAAGCAGCCAATAAGTGCCCAACATAGATGGGAACTCCTCCAATACTGTTTAAAAAGCATCCCAGGGTGATACCTCAAGAAGTTGGTTGAGAAAATGTCAAGAGTACATGTCTGCAAATTCTAGGCAAAGGGTGACTACTTTGAAGATGCTAAAATATAACACAGTTTTGATTTATTTTGGATTTTGTTTAGTCACAACATAATTCCCATAGTTCCATTTATGTTATTCCATAGTTTTGATGACTTTACTATTATTCTAAAATGTGGAAAAAAAAAAAAAAAAAATATAGAATAAGTGTTTCAAAACTTTTGACCGGTAGTGTATATATACATATATAGACACACAATATAACAATATACAATTGTATATAAGGATACGCAACTCCTGCTGAAGCGCTGCGGGGAATCAGGATGCTGAAGCGGCCTGTTCACCAGCGAAGCATCAAGCGGCACAGCGGAGTGATGTTCGCCGGAGAACTGCAGGGGAGTGGAGAGCCTTCTCTCCTCTCTCTTCTTGCCGTGAAGATCCCGCCCACTGACTCATGTAGTCGACGGCAAAGCAGTAGAGGGCTTCTAGACGAGAGATGAATCACTGTCTTGAAGGAAGAAAATTCTGAGGAATGGTGTTTGCACACCTGCTTTTATAGCTCAAACACCATAGCCAATATTAGAATATAGCCATTATTGTAGAGAGGATTCAACTAGGTCGTGTGAAAGTACAACTGCCCATATGCGTTAGCAAACGCAATGTCAAGTGTACTGAGTCGTAAGGGAACCAAAACACAATAACGAGTAACAACACAACAATGAGGCACAACACAACAAAACTGAATCACAACACAATGAAAAAACCACAGCACAACAAAATTAAGACCCAACACAATGGAAAAGTCACAACACAACAAAATTGAGATCCAACACAATGGAAAAGCAACAACACAACAAAAATAAGATCCAACACAATGGAAAAGCAACAACACAACAAAATTAAGATCCAACACAATGGAAAAGCAACAACACAACAAAACTGAGATCCAACACAATGGACAAACCACAGCACAACAAAATTCAGATCCAACACAATGGAAAAGCAACAACACAACAAAATTAAGACCCAACACAATGGAAAAGCAACAACACAACAAAATTAAGATACAACACAATGGAAAAGTCACAACACAACAAAATTAAGACCCAACAGAATGGAAAAGTCACAACACAACAAAATTGAGATCCAACACAATGGAAAAGCCACAACACAACAAAATTAAGATCCAACACAATGGAAAAGTCACAACACAACAAAATTAAGACCCAACACAATGGAAAAGCAACAACACAACAAAACTGAGATCCAACACAATGGACAAACCACAACACAACAAAATTAAGACCCAACACAATGGAAAAGCAACAACACAACAAAATTAAGACCCAACACAATGGAAAAGTCACAACACAACAAAATTGAGATCCAACACAATGGAAAAGCCATAGCAACAACAAAATTAAGATCCAACACAATGGAAAAGCAACAACACAACAAAACTGAGATCCAACACAATGGACAAACCACAACACAACAAAATTAAGACCCAACACAATGGAAAAGCAACAACACAACAAAATTAAGACCCAACACAATGGAAAAGTCACAACACAACAAAATTGAGATCCAACACAATGGAAAAGCCATAGCAACAACAAAATTAAGATCCAACACAATGGAAAAGCAACAACACAACAAAACTGAGATCCAACACAATGGACAAACCACAACACAACAAAATTAAGATCCAACACAATGGAAAAGCCACAGCACAACAAAATTAAGATCCAACACAATGGAAAAGCCACAGCACAACAAAATTGAGATCCAACACAATGGAAAAGCCATAGCAACAACAAAATTAAGATCCAACACAATGGAAAAGCAACAACACAACAAAACTGAGATCCAACACAATGGACAAACCACAACACAACAAAATTAAGATCCAACACAATGGAAAAGCCACAGCACAACAAAATTAAGATCCAACACAATGGACAAACCACAACACAACAAAATTAAGACCCAACACAATGGACAAACCACAGCGCAACAAAATTGAGATCCAACACAATGGAAAAGCCACAGCACAACAAAATTAAGATCCAACACAATGGACAAACCACAACACAACAAAATTAAGAGCCAACACAATGGACAAACCACAGCGCAACAAAATTGAGATCCAACACAATGGAAAAGCCACAGCGCAACAAAATTAAGATCCAACACAATGGAAAAGCCACAGCACAACAAAATTAAAACCCAACACAATGGGGGGGGGGGGGGATCACGTGACACCATGCAAGCAGCAGACGTGTGAGCGACGAGCTCTGCGCACTTTGCTAAATTTTTAATTATTTTCATGTTATAATCTGGTGAAATTTGATACACCCAGTTATACATTTGCTCTTTGAGGCAAAACATGGCAAAGAAGTCAAAATCCTCGGGCTCTGGAGAGGAGATCCAGCGTCAGTTGTCCAACATGTCGGTGATGTTGACAAAGATTCTTGCTGACTTGGAGGATCTCGCTGTAATACGTCGATCGATTACGGCGATGGAAATAAAATTCTCTGAGTTAGTTACAAGAGTGACTGATGTTGAGAGACGATTCGATTTTTTGGAATCTTCGGAGAGGGAATTAGCCGCTAATCCACCCGCGACCAAAGTTGATTTGGAACATCTCCTTGAAAAACTTGAAGATCTTGAGAATAGAAGCCGCAGGAATAATGTTCGAATTGTTGGAATTCCTGAGAATGAAGAGCACAGAGATATGGTGAAATTCCTAGACGAGTTTTTCCCGAGTCTGCTCGACATAACAGGCCACAAGCTGGAAATCGAGCGAGCTCACAGAGTCCCAGCTCACAGATTTGCTGAGGGAGAAAGGCCCCAATCGATTCTGGCCAGATTTCTAAGATCATCCGATAAAGATCATGTGTTGCGCCAGGCGAGGAGCAAACGGAAGCTTTCTTGGAAGAACCATAATATTTTCTTGTTCCCGGACTTTGCGAGTTTGACAAGAGAGAAATGCGATCGGTTCAAGGAATGTAAGAAATTCTTACATCAGCGAAAGATCACTTTTGCGCTGATGTTTCCGGCCAAACTGAGAATAGAAACGAAGGACAGTCGCAAAGTACTTACATGTCCCAATCAGGCAATGTCTATTATAGAATCAATGGGTGAGTAACCCATTGGGTGTTTCTCATGTGAGTGGGTCGACTTGCTGTAGTTACTCTGGCTTTTGAGGAAGCTGGGCGTCATTTTGGTTTCTTTTTTCTTTTTGCGTTGGCTCCACCGAGCCTGCAAAATATCTACATGCTCACACAAAGGATGTTTTTTATGAAGTTGACGGATTGTGTAAGTCATGGTATATAGTTTTATGCGGCCTCTGAGTGAATTGACTCGACCATCCGGGGAACCAGGATGCGGTTTTGTTTCTTTTTGTATTGGTTCCACCTAGCGGCTGGAGCTTGTTCTACTGAATAACACTCCTTTGGAACAGCTGTGGATTAATCTGTTCGTTCTTTGTGCTTATTCCTCCTGCTGGCTGGAGTTTGTTTTGTTGAGTATTTTTACGGGACATTGGAATGATTACGTCATCCTGAACATATCTGAACGGTTTTGTATCAGCTGGAATTTGTTTTGTGGAAGATCACACCTTTGAGACAGTTCTGTGAATGAATCTACACATTCTTTGTGTTCATTCTTCCTACTGGCTGGGGTTTATTTTACAAAGTATTTTCTGTTATGTAATTTTGCCTCAGAAATTTGTGAGGCAAAATTTAGCAATCTGATGGCAAAGTTGTCATGGGGGCTCGTGGGTGTTCATGGACCTTTTGAGTTTAGAAGGATTGTCACCGGTTGGCGCTTTCGTGCACGGGGTTAATGTGCATGTTTTTCTTTTTTCTGTTTGTTTTGTTCGGGGGGAAGTTCGGGGTTTGATTGTTTCACTAATGGGAAATGTGGTCTGTATAATTTTGCTTTTGACACACAATTTATTTTTTCTACTATATCAAAATGTCAAATGTTAACAGGAGTGTACTATCTCTCTCCACATGGAATGTGAATGGGTTGGGGCACCCCATAAAAAGAAGGAAGGTTATTACTTTTCTTGAATGTAAGAAATATGATATAGTGTTTCTTCAAGAAACACATCTCTCCCCACAGGAAGCTGAAAAATTTGGGAAGATATGGGGTGGACATGTTTTTTTTAGTGCTGGCTCAAGTAAGAGTAAGGGAGTCATTATATTGATTAATAAACATCTACAATTCAAATGTCTCAAACAGATTAAAGATAAATTAGGGGGAGTCATTATTGTTTTAGCTGAAATTCAAGGGCAAAGGTTGATTTTGGCTAATATTTATGCACCTAACGCTGATGATCAGGGCTTTTTTATAGATCTTGAAGGGATGTTGCAAACCGCTGGCACCCCTCATGATATAATATTGGGAGGAGACTTTAATCTTTTGATGGACTCAGTCCTTGATCATAGTGAAGCAAAAGTGTGCAAGCCCCCTAGAGCAACACTGACGCTTCACAGGATGTGTAAAAATATTGGTCTTATGGATATTTGGAGACTTTTGAACCCATCTGGTAGGGACTATACATGTTTTTCATCAGTCCATAAGATTTATTCTAGAATAGATTTTTTTTTTTTTATATCCAAATCCCTCATTTCATCTGTTGTTGATTGCTCAACTGGAAATATCTTAGTCTCAGATCATGCCCTGGTGAGTTTAGAGGTGTTGCCATATACAGAGAAAAATAAATCATATAGTTGGCGCCTTAATGTGTCCCTTTTGCAAAATCCTGATTTCCAACAAATGTTAAAGACTGAAATCAATGTTTATATGGAGACCAACTGGTCTTCAGTATCCTCTGTGGGCGTGGCTTGGGAGGCACTTAAGGCGGTTCTTAGGGGTCGGATCATACAGTATGCCTCATTCATCAAAAAATCCAAAGCACGAGAACTCGTGGAGTTGGAAGAGAATATTAAAAGTGCAGAGGCAGAGCTGAAGCGCCGTATGTCAGCTGATGGCCTCAGAGAATTGACCCGATTGAAATATAGATATAATACTATTTTGTCACGGAAAGTGGAGTATTGGTTATTCAGGGCAAAACAGTCATACTTTGAGTCGGGTGACAAAGCAAGGAAGCTTTTGGCTAGATATATAAAGCAGAGATAGTCTCTTTCTATCATTCCCTCAGTGAAATCTGCTGGTGGTGTAATTTTTACCTCAGCCATTGATATTAATAATGCTTTTAAAGAATTCTATCTTGATCTTTATAGCTCCACGTCTTTGTCTACTGATGAAGATATTAGAAACTTTGTGGAACCATTAGATCTTCCTACACTGATGATTGAGCAAAAAAACTCTCTTGATTCTGAGATAAACTTGGAGGAGCTTGACGAGGTAATTAAATCCCTACCTACTGGCAAGGCTCCAGGGCCAGATGGTTTTGCCACAGAATTTTTTAGTTCCTATGCTACAGAACTGGCTCCACTTTTGTTAGAAGTTTATACTGAATCATTAAAGAATGGAAAGCTTCCTCCAACCATGACACAAGCCCGGATCAGTCTGATTCTTAAAAAGGACAAAGATCCAAGTGAGTGTAAGTTACCATCCAATTTCCCTGATCCAACTAGATGTAAAAATATTGTCAAAAATTTTGGCTAATTGATTAAGTAAAGTTATGACATCTCTTATACATATAGATTACATATAGATACATAAGTATAATTAATTAGATCAGGTGGGATTTATTCGGGGCCGTAGCTCTTCTGATAACATCAGGTGTTTCATTAATATCATCTGGTCAGTAGCGAATGATCAATCTCCGGTCGCTGCCATCTCACTTGACGCCGAAAAGGCATTTGATATGGTAGAATGGGATTATATTTTTAAGATTTTGGAAATGTATGGGTTCGGGAGTACATTTATTGGCTTGATTAAGTTACTTTATAGACACCTTGTAGCAGCGGTACAAACAAATGGATTAATTTCAGATTATTTTAGGTTTGCCCTCTTTCCCCATTATTGTTCTGTCTTGCCCTGGAACCATTAGCAGCCGCGATAAGGGGGGAGGATGATTTTCCAGGGGTGGTGGCGGGAGGTGTGGCGCATAAGCTTCTGCTTTATGCAGATGATATTTTATTATTTGTCTCTGACCCCACTAGATCTATGCCTTGCCTCCACAGAATTATTAACTCCTTTTCCAAGTTCTCAGGATACAAAGTCAATTGGGATAAATCCAAAGCTTTGGCTCTGACAGCGTACTGTCCAGAAATGGCTTTCCAGCCGGGTGCCTTCCAATGGCCCAAACAGGGCATTAAGTATTTGGGGATTTTATTCCCAGCAAATTTGTCTGATTTAGTTAGTGTCAATATTGACCCTTTAATAGAAAGATTTTCGAGCGATGTGGGCAGGTGGGCTTCATTACATTTATCGATGATTGGGAAGGTTAATATTTATTCCAAAATTCAACTACCTGCTACAGTCTCTCCCTGTAGATGTTCCCCTCTCTTATTTCAAACAATTCGATAGCATAGCGAAGTCCTTCATTTGGAATGGTAAACGTCCCAGATTGCATTTTAATAAGTTAAATAGGCCGATAGACAAAGGTGGGCTAGGCCTACCCAAGATTTTGTTTTATTACTATGCGTTCAGTCTCACACATTTGGCTCATTGGTCACTTCCACCTGAGAGAGCCCCTCCCTGGTTTGTTATTGAACAGGCAGTTCTTGCCACTATTTCGCCATTACAAAGCATCTCTATCAAACTAATCAGAAAAGTTAAGTTACACCCCGTTATTTCGCATTTACACTCGGTATGGACTAAAGTGTCCAGATTGTTTAAATTGGACACTTATTTAAATGTTGCCTAGTATATGGTAGAACCCAAGATTGTGTATTGGCAAGTCCTCTTTCTGCTGGCCAGAGTGGATTATGAGGTGGGGTGCTACACTCGGTGACCTATATGAAAGTGGAGTGTTGAGATCGTTTGAAAACTTGGTCCAACATTTTGGGATCCCCAGACCTCAGTTTTATAGGTATTTACAATTGCGCCACCTGCTTTGTACTATTTTTGTGAGTAGCACATACCCCCCTAAGGAGGCAGATGCTTTGGGAGAGGTGATTGTGGCTTTTGGAAAAGGTCATGAGGCAACAGTGTACCACTCCCTGTTAATTCAGAGTATGGGGGATGGAGCTTTAACTTCTATTAAGAGATTATGGGAGAAAGATTTGAATTTGGTACTGGAGGATGGAGTGTGGACTAAGATTCTGAAAAATGTCAAGTCTGCATCTAGAGATGCAAGGGTTCGCCTTATGCAATTTAAGATTTTACGTAGATTTTATTGGACCCCCTCTAGATTATATAGGCTTGGTCTTAAAGACACACCCACTGCTGGCGATGCCAATCAGAAGTTGGAGACACAGCCCATTTTTTTGGGGGATGAGTTAATATCCAAGATTTTTGGTTAAAGATTCAGAATTATTTGCGTGACATTCTGGGCACTGAAATTTTACTTTGCCCCAGACTTTGCATTTTGGGCGATGGGGAAGTTATAAATTTGGGCGACAAATATATAAAAAATTGGGTTCTGACTGGCGTGATGATTGGTAGACAAATTATTTTAAGGGAATGGAAGTCAGACAGAGCGCCACCATTTCCGGAGTGGTGTGCGTAGATGGGGAGGGTGGCGGCTTATGAGAAGATGATAGATGGAAGGCTGGGGCTGCAGGACTTATTTTTCAGAAAGTGGGGTAGGCATTTGGCAGTTTTGGAGGAGTCTAGGGAAAGGGATGAGGAGGGAGATGTTTAGTTTAATTATGCATGTTTATTATATACTTTATTTTTAATTTGTTTTTATTTATTTATTTTTAATTTTATTGTTTGTGTGTGTGTATTATTTTATGTGACCACAGGGGTGTTCTTTGGGGTAGGGTTGGGTTGGTGTTTGGGGAGGGATGTTAATGAGGGTTAAAAGTTAAATGTTGATTCAGTGTGTATATGTTGTTTTTTTCTCTGTTGTGTTTTTTCTTTGAATCAATAAAAAATGTTAATTACAAAAAAATACAAAAATACAATACTAAACTGGTAAAAAAAAAAAAAAAAAGACCCAACACAATGGAAAAGCCACAACACAACAAAATTAAGATCCAACACAATGGAAAAGCCACAACACAACAAAATTAAAACACAACACAATGGAAAAGCAACAACACAACAAAATTAAGACCCAACACAATGGAAAAGCCACAACACAACAAAATTAAGATCCAACACAATGGAAAAGCATCAACACAACAAAATTAAGATCCAACACAATGGAAAAGCCACAACACAACAAAATTAAAACCCAACACAATGGAAAAGCAACAACACAAAAAAGTTAAAACCCAACACAATGAAAAAGCATCAACACAACAAAATTAAGATCCAACACAATGGAAAAGCAACAACACAACAAAATTAAGACCCAACACAATGAAATAGCAACAACACAACAAAATTAAGATCCAACACAATGGAAAAGCCACAACACAACAAAATTAAGACCCAACACAATGGAAAAGCCACAACACAACAAAATTAAGACTCAACACAATGAAAAAGCATCAACACAACAAAATTAAGATCCAACACAATGGAAAAGCCACAACACAACAAAATAAAAACCCAACACAATGGAAAAGCCACAGCACAACAAGATTAAGACCCAACACAATGGAAAAGCAACAACACAACAAAATAAAGACCCAACACAATGGAAAAGCCACAACACAACAAAATTAAGACCCAACACAATGAAAAAGCATCAACACAACAAAATTAAGATCCAACACAATGGAAAAGCAACAACGCAACAAAATGAAGACCCAACACAATGAAAAAGCATCAACACAACAAAATTAAGATCTAACACAATGGAAAAGCCACAACACAACAAAATTAAGACCCAACACAATGGAAAAGCAACAACACAACAAAATTAAGACCCAACACAATTGAAAAGTCACAACACAACAAAATTGAGATCCAACGCAATGGAAAAGCCATAGCAACAACAAAATTAAGATCCAACACAATGGAAAAGCAACAACACAACAAAATTAAGATCCAACACAATGGAAAAGCCACAACACAACAAAATTAAGACCCAACACAATGAAAAAGCATCAACACAACAAAATTAAGACCCAACACAATGGAAAAGCAACAACACAACAAAATTAAGACCCAACACAATGGAAAAGCATCAACACAACAAAATTAAGATCTAACACAATGGAAAAGCATCAACACAACAAAATTAAGATCCAACACAATGGAAAAGCATCAACACAACAAAATTAAGATCCAACACAATGGAAAAGCCACAACACAACAAAATTAAGACCCAACACAATGGAAAAGCCACAACACAACAAAATTAAGACCCAACACAATGAAAAAGCATCAACACAACAAAATTAAGACCCAACACAATGGAAAAGCCACAACACAACAAAATTAAGACCCAACACAATGAAAAAGCATCAACACAACAAAATTAAGATCTAACACAATGGAAAAGCCACAACACAACAAAATTAAGACCCAACACAATGGAAAAGCAACAACACAACAAAATTAAGACCCAACACAATGGAAAAGTCACAACACAACAAAATTGAGATCCAACGCAATGGAAAAGCCATAGCAACAACAAAATTAAGATCCAACACAATGGAAAAGCAACAACACAACAAAATTAAGATCCAACACAATGGAAAAGCCACAACACAACAAAATTAAGACCCAACACAATGAAAAAGCATCAACACAACAAAATTAAGACCCAACACAATGGAAAAGCAACAACACAACAAAATTAAGACCCAACACAATGAAAAAGCATCAACACAACAAAATTAAGACCCATCACAATGGAAAAGCATCAACACAACAAAATTAAGATCTAACACAATGGAAAAGCATCAACACAACAAAATTAAGATCCAACACAATGGAAAAGCATCAACACAACAAAATTAAGATCCAACACAATGGAAAAGCAACAACACAACAAAATTAAGATCCAACACAATGGAAAAGCCACAACACAACAAAATTAAAACACAACACAATGGAAAAGCCACAACACAACAAAATTAAAACACAACACAATGGAAAAGCAACAACACAACAAAATTAAGACCCAACACAATGGAAAAGCCACAACACAACAAAATTAAGATCCAACACAATGAAAAAGCATCAACACAACAAAATTAAGATCCAACACAATGGAAAAGCCACAACACAATAAAATTAAAACACAACACAATGGAAAAGCCACAACACAACAAAATTAAGACCCAACACAATGGAAAAGCCACAACACAACAAAATTAAGACCCAACACAATGAAAAAGCATCAACACAACAAAATTAAGACCCAACACAATGGAAAAGCCACAACACAACAAAATTAAGACCCAACACAATGAAAAAGCATCAACACAACAAAATTAAGATCTAACACAATGGAAAAGCAACAATGCAAAAAAATTAAAACACAACACAATGGAAAAGCAACAAAACAACAAAATGAAGACCCAACACAATGGAAAAGCAACAACGCAACAAAATTAAAACACATCACAATGGAAAAGCAACAACACAACAAAATTAAGACCCAACACAATGGAAAAGCAACAACACAACAAAATTAAGATCTAACACAATGGAAAAGCAACAACGCAAAAAAATTAAAACACAACACAATGGAAAAGCAACAACACAACAAAATGAAGACCCAACACAATGGAAAAGCAACAACACAACAAAATGAAGACCCAACACAATGGAAAAGCAACAACACAACAAAATTAAAACACAACACAATGGAAAAGCAACAACACAACAAAATTAAGACCCAACACAATGGAAAAGCCACAACACAACAAAATTAAGATCCAACACAATGGAAAAGCCACAACACAACAAAATTAAAACACAACACAATGGAAAAGCCACAACACAACAAAATTAAAACACAACACAATGGAAAAGCAACAACACAACAAAATTAAGACCCAACACAATGGAAAAGCCACAACACAACAAAATTAAGATCCAACACAATGGAAAAGCCACAACACAACAAAATTAAAACACAACACAATGGAAAAGCCACAACACAACAAAATTGAAACCCAACACAATGGAAAAGCCACAACACAACAAAATTAAGACCCAACACAATGGAAAAGCCACAACACAACAAAATTAAGATCCAACACAATGAAAAAGCAACAACACAACAAAATTAAGACCCAACACAATGGAAAAGCAACAACACAACAAAATTAAGACCCAACACAATGGAAAAGCAACAACACAACAAAATTAAGACCCAACACAATGGAAAAGCCACAACACAACAAAATTAAGACCCAACACAATGGAAAAGCCACAGCACAACAAAATTAAAACACAACACAATGAAATAGCATCAACACAACAAAATTAAGATCCAACACAATGAAAAAGCATCAACACAACAAAATTAAGATCCAACACAATGGAAAAGCAACAACGCAACAAAATTAAAACACAACACAATGGAAAAGCAACAACACAACAAAATTAAGACCCAACACAATGGAAAAGCCACAACACAACAAAATTAAGATCCAACACAATGGAAAAGCATCAACACAACAAAATTAAGATCCAACACAATGGAAAAGCCACAACACAACAAAATTAAAACCCAACACAATGGAAAAGCAACAACACAAAAAAGTTAAAACCCAACACAATGAAAAAGCATCAACACAACAAAATTAAGATCCAACACAATGGAAAAGCAACAACACAACAAAATTAAGACCCAACACAATGAAATAGCAACAACACAACAAAATTAAGATCCAACACAATGGAAAAGCCACAACACAACAAAATTAAGATCCAACACAATGGAAAAGCCACAACACAACAAAATTAAAACCCAACACAATGGAAAAGCCACAGCACAACAAAATTAAGACCCAACACAATGGAAAAGCCACAACACAACAAAATTAAGACTCAACACAATGAAAAAGCATCAACACAACAAAATTAAGACCCAACACAATGAAAAAGCATCAACACAACAAAATTAAGACCCAACACAATGGAAAAGCAACAACACAACAAAATTAAGACCCAACACAATGAAAAAGCATCAACACAACAAAATTAAGACCCAACACAATGGAAAAGCATCAACACAACAAAATTAAGATCTAACACAATGGAAAAGCATCAACACAACAAAATTAAGATCCAACACAATGGAAAAGCATCAACACAACAAAATTAAGATCCAACACAATGGAAAAGCCACAACACAACAAAATTAAGACCCAACACAATGGAAAAGCCACAACACAACAAAATTAAGACCCAACACAATGGAAAAGCCACAACACAACAAAATTAAGACCCAACACAATGAAAAAGCATCAACACAACAAAATTAAGACCCAACACAATGGAAAAGACACAACACAACAAAATTAAGACCCAACACAATAAAAAAGCATCAACACAACAAAATTAAGATCTAACACAATGGAAAAGCAACAATGCAAAAAAATTAAAACACAACACAATGGAAAAGCAACAAAACAACAAAATGAAGACCCAACACAATGGAAAAGCAACAACGCAACAAAATTAAAACACATCACAATGGAAAAGCAACAACACAACAAAATTAAGACCGAACACAATGGAAAAGCAACAACACAACAAAATTAAGATCTAACACAATGGAAAAGCAACAACGCAAAAAAATTAAAACACAACACAATGGAAAAGCAACAACACAACAAAATGAAGACCCAACACAATGGAAAAGCAACAACGCAACAAAATTAAAACACAACACAATGGAAAAGCAACAACACAACAAAATTAAGACCCAACACAATGGAAAAGCCACAACACAACAAAATTAAGATCCAACACAATGGAAAAGCCACAACACAACAAAATTAAAACACAACACAATGGAAAAGCCACAACACAACAAAATTAAAACACAACACAATGGAAAAGCAACAACACAACAAAATTAAGACCCAACACAATGGAAAAGCCACAACACAACAAAATTAAGATCCAACACAATGGAAAAGTCACAACACAACAAAATTAAAACACAACACAATGGAAAAGCCACAACACAACAAAATTGAAACCCAACACAATGGAAAAGCCACAACACAACAAAATTAAGACCCAACACAATGGAAAAGCCACAACACAACAAAATTAAGATCCAACACAATGGAAAAGCAACAACACAACAAAATTAAGACCCAACACAATGAAATAGCAACAACACAACAAAATTAAGATCCAACACAATGGAAAAGCCACAACACAACAAAATTAAGACCCAACACAATGGAAAAGCCACAACACAACAAAATTAAGACTCAACACAATGAAAAAGCATCAACACAACAAAATTAAGACCCAACACAATGAAAAAGCATCAACACAACAAAATTAAGATCTAACACAATGGAAAAGCCACAACACAACAAAATTAAGACCCAACACAATGGAAAAGCCACAACACAACAAAATTAAGATCCAACACAATGGAAAAGCCACAACACAACAAAATTAAAACCCAACACAATGGAAAAGCCACAACACAACAAAATTAAGACCCAACACAATGGAAAAGCCACAACACAACAAAATTAAGATCCAACACAATGAAAAAGCATCAACACAACAAAATTAAGATCCAACACAATGGAAAAGCCACAACACAACAAAATTAAGACCCAACACAATGGACAAAGCCACAACACAACAAAATTAAAACACAACACAATGGAAAAGCAACAACACAACAAAATTAAGACCCAACACAATGGAAAAGTCACAACACAACAAAATTGAGATCCAACACAATGGAAAAGCCATAGCAACAACAAAATTAAGATCCAACACAATGGAAAAGCAACAACACAACAAAATTAAGATCCAACACAATGGAAAAGCAACAACACAACAAAATTAAGACCCAACACAATGGAAAAGCAACAACACAACAAAATTAAGACCCAACACAATGAAAAAGCATCAACACAACAAAATTAAGACCCAACACAATGGAAAAGCCACAACACAACAAAATTAAGACCCAACACAATGAAAAAGCATCAACACAACAAAATTAAGATCTAACACAATGGAAAAGCAACAATGCAAAAAAATTAAAACACAACACAATGGAAAAGCAACAAAACAACAAAATGAAGACCCAACACAATGGAAAAGCAACAACGCAACAAAATTAAAACACATCACAATGGAAAAGCAACAACACAACAAAATTAAGACCCAACACAATGGAAAAGCAACAACACAACAAAATTAAGATCTAACACAATGGAAAAGCAACAACGCAAAAAAATTAAAACACAACACAATGGAAAAGCAACAACACAACAAAATGAAGACCCAACACAATGGAAAAGCAACAACGCAAAAAAATTAAAACACAACACAATGGAAAAGCAACAACACAACAAAATTAAGACCCAACACAATGGAAAAGCCACAACACAACAAAATTAAGATCCAACACAATGGAAAAGCCACAACACAACAAAATTAAAACACAACACAATGGAAAAGCCACAACACAACAAAATTAAAACACAACACAATGGAAAAGCAACAACACAACAAAATTAAGACCCAACACAATGGAAAAGCCACAACACAACAAAATTAAGATCCAACACAATGGAAAAGCCACAACACAACAAAATTAAGATCCAACACAATGGAAAAGCAACAACACAACAAAATTAAGACCCAACACAATGAAATAGCAACAACACAACAAAATTAAGATCCAACACAATGGAAAAGCCACAACACAACAAAATTAAGATCCAACACAATGGAAAAGCCACAACACAACAAAATTAAAACCCAACACAATGGAAAAGCCACAGCACAACAAAATTAAGACCCAACACAATGGAAAAGCCACAACACAACAAAATTAAGACTCAACACAATGAAAAAGCATCAACACAACAAAATTAAGATCCAACACAATGGAAAAGCCACAACACAACAAAATTAAAACCCAACACAATGGAAAAGCCACAACACAACAAAATTAAGACCCAACACAATGGAAAAGCAACAACACAACAAAATTAAGACCCAACACAATGGAAAAGCAACAACACAACAAAATTAAGACCCAACACAATGGAAAAGTCACAACACAACAAAATTGAGATCCAACACAATGGAAAAGCCATAGCAACAACAAAATTAAGATCCAACACAATGGAAAAGCAACAACACAACAAAATTAAGATCCAACACAATGGAAAAGCCACAACACAACAAAATTAAGACCCAACACAATGGAAAAGCCACAACACAACAAAATTAAGACCCAACACAATGGAAAAGCCACAACACAACAAAATTAAGACCCAACACAATGAAAAAGCATCAACACAACAAAATTAAGATCTAACACAATGGAAAAGCAACAATGCAAAAAAATTAAAACACAACACAATGGAAAAGCAACAAAACAACAAAATGAAGACCCAACACAATGGAAAAGCAACAACGCAACAAAATTAAAACACATCACAATGGAAAAGCAACAACACAACAAAATTAAGACCCAACACAATGGAAAAGCAACAACACAACAAAATTAAGATCTAACACAATGGAAAAGCAACAACGCAAAAAAATTAAAACACAACACAATGGAAAAGCAACAACACAACAAAATGAAGACCCAACACAATGGAAAAGCCACAACACAACAAAATTAAGATCCAACACAATGGAAAAGCCACAACACAACAAAATTAAAACACAACACAATGGAAAAGCCACAACACAACAAAATTAAAACACAACACAATGGAAAAGCAACAACACAACAAAATTAAGACCCAACACAATGGAAAAGCCACAACACAACAAAATTAAGATCCAACACAATGGAAAAGCCACAACACAACAAAATTAAGATCCAACACAATGGAAAAGCCACAACACAACAAAATTAAAACACAACACAATGGAAAAGCCACAACACAACAAAATTAAAACACAACACAATGGAAAAGCAACAACACAACAAAATTAAGACCCAACACAATGGAAAAGCCACAACACAACAAAATTAAGATCCAACACAATGGAAAAGCCACAACACAACAAAATTAAAACACAACACAATGGAAAAGCCACAACACAACAAAATTGAAACCCAACACAATGGAAAAGCCACAACACAACAAAATTAAGACCCAACACAATGGAAAAGCCACAACACAACAAAATTAAGATCCAACACAATGAAAAAGCATCAACACAACAAAATTAAGATCCAACACAATGGAAAAGCAACAACGCAACAAAATGAAGACCCAACACAATGAAAAAGCATCAACACAACAAAATTAAGACCCAACACAATGGAAAAGCAACAACACAACAAAATGAAGACCCAACACAATGGAAAAGCAACAACACAACAAAATTAAGACCCAACACAATGGAAAAGCAACAACGCAACAAAATGAAGACCCAACACAATGGAAAAGCCACAACACAACAAAATTAAGACCCAACACAATGGAAAAGCAACAACACAACAAAATTAAGACCCAACACAATGGAAAAGTCACAACACAACAAAATTGAGATCCAACACAATGGAAAAGCCATAGCAACAACAAAATTAAGATCCAACACAATGGAAAAGCAACAACACAACAAAATTAAGACCCAACACAATGGAAAAGCCACAACACAACAAAATTAAGACCCAACACAATGAAAAAGCATCAACACAACAAAATTAAGACCCAACACAATGGAAAAGCCACAACACAACAAAATTAAGACCCAACACAATGAAAAAGCCACAACACAACAAAATTAAGATCTAACACAATGGAAAAGCAACAACACAACAAAATTAAGACCCAACACAATGGAAAAGCAACAACGCAACAAAATTAAAACACAACACAATGGAAAAGCAACAACACAACAAAATTAAGACCCAACACAATGGAAAAGCCACAACACAACAAAATTAAAACACAACACAATGGAAAAGCCACAACACAACAAAATTAAAACACAACACAATGGAAAAGCAACAACACAACAAAATTAAGACCCAACACAATGGAAAAGCCACAACACAACAAAATTAAAACACAACACAATGGAAAAGCCACAACACAACAAAATTAAAACACAACACAATGGAAAAGCCACAACACAACAAAATTGAAACCCAACACAATGGAAAAGCCACAACACAACAAAATTAAGACCCAACACAATGGAAAAGCCACAACACAACAAAATTAAGATCCAACACAATGAAAAAGCAACAACACAACAAAATTAAGACCCAACACAATGGAAAAGCAACAACACAACAAAATTAAGACCCAACACAATGGAAAAGCCACAACACAACAAAATGAAGACCCAACACAATGGAAAAGCAACAACGCAACAAAATGAAGACCCAACACAATGGAAAAGCAACAACGCAACAAAATTAAAACACAACACAATGGAAAAGCAACAACACAACAAAATGAAGACCCAACACAATGGAAAAGCAACAACGCAACAAAATTAAAACACAACACAATGGAAAAGCAACAACACAACAAAATTAAGACCCAACACAATGGAAAAGCCACAACACAACAAAATTAAGATCCAACACAATGAAAAAGCATCAACACAACAAAATTAAGATCCAACACAATGGAAAAGCCACAACACAATAAAATTAAAACACAACACAATGGAAAAGCCACAACACAACAAAATTAAGACCCAACACAATGGAAAAGCCACAACACAACAAAATTAAGATCCAACACAATGAAAAAGCATCAACACAACAAAATTAAGATCCAACACAATGGAAAAGCCACAACACAACAAAATTAAAACACAACACAATGGAAAAGCCACAACACAACAAAATTAAAACACAACACAATGGAAAAGCAACAACACAACAAAATTAAGACCCAACACAATGGAAAAGCCACAACACAACAAAATTAAGATCCAACACAATGGAAAAGCCACAACACAACAAAATTAAGATCCAACACAATGGAAAAGCAACAACACAACAAAATTAAGACCCAACACAATGGAAATAGCAACAACACAACAAAATTAAGATCCAACACAATGGAAAAGCCACAACACAACAAAATTAAGATCCAACACAATGGAAAAGCCACAACACAACAAAATTAAAACCCAACACAATGGAAAAGCCACAGCACAACAAAATTAAGACCCAACACAATGGAAAAGCCACAACACAACAAAATTAAGACTCAACACAATGAAAAAGCATCAACACAACAAAATTAAGATCCAACACAATGGAAAAGCCACAACACAACAAAATTAAAACCCAACACAATGGAAAAGCCACAACACAACAAAATTAAGACCCAACACAATGGAAAAGCAACAACACAACAAAATTAAGACCCAACACAATGGAAAAGCAACAACACAACAAAATTAAGACCCAACACAATGGAAAAGTCACAACACAACAAAATTGAGATCCAACACAATGGAAAAGCCATAGCAACAACAAAATTAAGATCCAACACAATGGAAAAGCAACAACACAACAAAATTAAGATCCAACACAATGGAAAAGCCACAACACAACAAAATTAAGACCCAACACAATGGAAAAGCCACAACACAACAAAATTAAGACCCAACACAATGGAAAAGCCACAACACAACAAAATTAAGACCCAACACAATGAAAAAGCATCAACACAACAAAATTAAGATCTAACACAATGGAAAAGCAACAATGCAAAAAAATTAAAACACAACACAATGGAAAAGCAACAAAACAACAAAATGAAGACCCAACACAATGGAAAAGCAACAACGCAACAAAATTAAAACACATCACAATGGAAAAGCAACAACGCAACAAAATGAAGACCCAACACAATGGAAAAGCAACAACGCAACAAAATTAAAACACAACACAATGGAAAAGCAACAACACAACAAAATGAAGACCCAACACAATGGAAAAGCAACAACGCAACAAAATTAAAACACAACACAATGGAAAAGCAACAACACAACAAAATTAAGACCCAACACAATGGAAAAGCCACAACACAACAAAATTAAGATCCAACACAATGAAAAAGCATCAACACAACAAAATTAAGATCCAACACAATGGAAAAGCCACAACACAATAAAATTAAAACACAACACAATGGAAAAGCCACAACACAACAAAATTAAGACCCAACACAATGGAAAAGCCACAACACAACAAAATTAAGATCCAACACAATGAAAAAGCATCAACACAACAAAATTAAGATCCAACACAATGGAAAAGCCACAACACAACAAAATTAAAACACAACACAATGGAAAAGCCACAACACAACAAAATTAAAACACAACACAATGGAAAAGCAACAACACAACAAAATTAAGACCCAACACAATGGAAAAGCCACAACACAACAAAATTAAGATCCAACACAATGGAAAAGCCACAACACAACAAAATTAAGATCCAACACAATGGAAAAGCAACAACACAACAAAATTAAGACCCAACACAATGAAATAGCAACAACACAACAAAATTAAGATCCAACACAATGGAAAAGCCACAACACAACAAAATTAAGATCCAACACAATGGAAAAGCCACAACACAACAAAATTAAAACCCAACACAATGGAAAAGCCACAGCACAACAAAATTAAGACCCAACACAATGGAAAAGCCACAACACAACAAAATTAAGACTCAACACAATGAAAAAGCATCAACACAACAAAATTAAGATCCAACACAATGGAAAAGCCACAACACAACAAAATTAAAACCCAACACAATGGAAAAGCCACAACACAACAAAATTAAGACCCAACACAATGGAAAAGCAACAACACAACAAAATTAAGACCCAACACAATGGAAAAGCAACAACACAACAAAATTAAGACCCAACACAATGGAAAAGTCACAACACAACAAAATTGAGATCCAACACAATGGAAAAGCCATAGCAACAACAAAATTAAGATCCAACACAATGGAAAAGCAACAACACAACAAAATTAAGATCCAACACAATGGAAAAGCCACAACACAACAAAATTAAGACCCAACACAATGGAAAAGCCACAACACAACAAAATTAAGACCCAACACAATGGAAAAGCCACAACACAACAAAATTAAGACCCAACACAATGAAAAAGCATCAACACAACAAAATTAAGATCTAACACAATGGAAAAGCAACAATGCAAAAAAATTAAAACACAACACAATGGAAAAGCAACAAAACAACAAAATGAAGACCCAACACAATGGAAAAGCAACAACGCAACAAAATTAAAACACATCACAATGGAAAAGCAACAACACAACAAAATTAAGACCCAACACAATGGAAAAGCAACAACACAACAAAATTAAGATCTAACACAATGGAAAAGCAACAACGCAAAAAAATTAAAACACAACACAATGGAAAAGCAACAACACAACAAAATGAAGACCCAACACAATGGAAAAGCCACAACACAACAAAATTAAGATCCAACACAATGGAAAAGCCACAACACAACAAAATTAAAACACAACACAATGGAAAAGCCACAACACAACAAAATTAAAACACAACACAATGGAAAAGCAACAACACAACAAAATTAAGACCCAACACAATGGAAAAGCCACAACACAACAAAATTAAGATCCAACACAATGGAAAAGCCACAACACAACAAAATTAAAACACAACACAATGGAAAAGCCACAACACAACAAAATTGAAACCCAACACAATGGAAAAGCCACAACACAACAAAATTAAGACCCAACACAATGGAAAAGCCACAACACAACAAAATTAAGATCCAACACAATGAAAAAGCAACAACACAACAAAATTAAGACCCAACACAATGGAAAAGCAACAACACAACAAAATTAAGACCCAACACAATGGAAAAGCAACAACACAACAAAATTAAGAACCAACACAATGGAAAAGCCACAACACAACAAAATTAAGACCCAACACAATGAAAAAGCATCAACACAACAAAATTAAGATCCAACACAATGGAAAAGCAACAACGCAATAAAATGAAGACCCAACACAATGAAAAAGCATCAACACAACAAAATTAAGACCCAACACAATGGAAAAGCAACAACACAACAAAATGAAGACCCAACACAATGGAAAAGCAACAACACAACAAAATTAAGACCCAACACAATGGAAAAGCAACAACGCAACAAAATGAAGACCCAACACAATGGAAAAGCCACAACACAACAAAATTAAGACCCAACACAATGGAAAAGCAACAACACAACAAAATTAAGACCCAACACAATGGAAAAGTCACAACACAACAAAATTGAGATCCAACACAATGGAAAAGCCATAGCAACAACAAAATTAAGATCCAACACAATGGAAAAGCAACAACACAACAAAATTAAGACCCAACACAATGGAAAAGCCACAACACAATAAAATTAAGACCCAACACAATGAAAAAGCATCAACACAACAAAATTAAGACCCAACACAATGGAAAAGCCACAACACAACAAAATTAAGACCCAACACAATGAAAAAGCCACAACACAACAAAATTAAGATCTAACACAATGGAAAAGCAACAACACAACAAAATTAAGACCCAACACAATGGAAAAGCAACAACGCAACAAAATTAAAACACAACACAATGGAAAAGCAACAACACAACAAAATTAAGACCCAACACAATGGAAAAGCCACAACACAACAAAATTAAAACACAACACAATGGAAAAGCCACAACACAACAAAATTAAAACACAACACAATGGAAAAGCAACAACACAACAAAATTAAGACCCAACACAATGGAAAAGCCACAACACAACAAAATTAAAACACAACACAATGGAAAAGCCACAACACAACAAAATTAAAACACAACACAATGGAAAAGCCACAACACAACAAAATTGAAACCCAACACAATGGAAAAGCCACAACACAACAAAATTAAGACCCAACACAATGGAAAAGCCACAACACAACAAAATTAAGATCCAACACAATGAAAAAGCAACAACACAACAAAATTAAGACCCAACACAATGGAAAAGCCACAACACAACAAAATTAAGACCCAACACAATGGAAAAGCCACAACACAACAAAATTAAGACCCAACACAATGGAAAAGCAACAACACAACAAAATTAAGACCCAACACAATGGAAAAGCCACAACACAACAAAATTAAGACCCAACACAATTGAAAAGCAACAACACAACAAAATTAAGACCCAACACAATGGAAAAGCCACAACACAACAAAATTAAGACCCAACACAATGAAAAAGCATCAACACAACAAAATTAAGATCTAACACAATGGAAAAGCAACAACGCAACAAAATGAAGACCCAACACAATGGAAAAGCAACAACGCAACAAAATTAAAACACAACACAATGGAAAAGCAACAACACAACAAAATGAAGACCCAACACAATGGAAAAGCAACAACGCAACAAAATTAAAACACAACACAATGGAAAAGCAACAACACAACAAAATTAAGACCCAACACAATGGAAAAGCCACAACACAACAAAATTAAGATCCAACACAATGAAAAAGCATCAACACAACAAAATTAAGATCCAACACAATGGAAAAGCCACAACACAATAAAATTAAAACACAACACAATGGAAAAGCCACAACACAACAAAATTAAGACCCAACACAATGGAAAAGCCACAACACAACAAAATTAAGATCCAACACAATGAAAAAGCATCAACACAACAAAATTAAGATCCAACACAATGGAAAAGCCACAACACAACAAAATTAAGACCCAACACAATGGACAAACCACAACACAACAAAATTAAAACACAACACAATGGAAAAGCAACAACACAACAAAATTAAGACCCAACACAATGGAAAAGTCACAACACAACAAAATTGAGATCCAACACAATGGAAAAGCCATAGCAACAACAAAATTAAGATCCAACACAATGGAAAAGCAACAACACAACAAAATTAAGATCCAACACAATGGAAAAGCAACAACACAACAAAATTAAGACCCAACACAATGGAAAAGCAACAACACAACAAAATTAAGACCCAACACAATGAAAAAGCAACAACACAACAAAATTAAGACCCAACACAATGAAAAAGCATCAACACAACAAAATTAAGATCCAACACAATGGAAAAGCCACAACACAATAAAATTAAAACACAACACAATGGAAAAGCCACAACACAACAAAATTAAGACCCAACACAATGGAAAAGCCACAACACAACAAAATTAAGATCCAACACAATGAAAAAGCATCAACACAACAAAATTAAGATCCAACACAATGGAAAAGCCACAACACAACAAAATTAAGACCCAACACAATGGACAAACCACAACACAACAAAATTAAAACACAACACAAT
Organism: Myxocyprinus asiaticus; assembly: GCF_019703515.2. Lineage (NCBI taxonomy): Eukaryota > Metazoa > Chordata > Actinopteri > Cypriniformes > Catostomidae > Myxocyprinus > Myxocyprinus asiaticus. Next base: position 642,761 of record NC_059344.1, read on the forward strand.
GGAAAAGCAACAACACAACAAAATTAAGACCCAACACAATGGAAAAGTCACAACACAACAAAATTGAGATCCAACACAATGGAAAAGCCATAGCAACAACAAAATTAAGATCCAACACAATGGAAAAGCAACAACACAACAAAATTAAGATCCAACACAATGGAAAAGCAACAACACAACAAAATTAAGACCCAACACAATGGAAAAGCAACAACACAACAAAATTAAGACCCAACACAATGAAAAAGCAACAACACAACAAAATTAAGACCCAACACAATGAAAAAGCATCAACACAACAAAATTAAGATCTAACACAATGGAAAAGCAACAACACAACAAAATTAAGATCCAACACAATGGAAAAGCAACAACACAACAAAATTAAGACCCAACACAATGGAAAAGCAACAACACAACAAAATTAAGACCCAACACAATGAAAAAGCATCAACACAACAAAATTAAGATCCAACACAATGGAAAAGCAACAACACAACAAAATTAAGATCCAACACAATGGAAAAGCAACAACACAACAAAATTAAGACCCAACACAATGGAAAAGCAACAACACAACAAAATTAAGACCCAACACAATGAAAAAGCAACAACACAACAAAATTAAGACCCAACACAATGAAAAAGCATCAACACAACAAAATTAAGACCCAACACAATGAAAAAGCATCAACACAACAAAATTAAGACCCAACACAATGGAAAAGCCACAACACAACAAAATTAAGACCCAACACAATGAAAAAGCATCAACACAACAAAATTAAGATCTAACACAATGGAAAAGCAACAATGCAAAAAAATTAAAACACAACACAATGGAAAAGCAACAAAACAACAAAATGAAGACCCAACACAATGGAAAAGCAACAACGCAACAAAATTAAAACACATCACAATGGAAAAGCAACAACACAACAAAATTAAGACCCAACACAATGGAAAAGCCACAACACAACAAAATTAAGATCCAACACAATGGAAAAGCCACAACACAACAAAATTAAAACACAACACAATGGAAAAGCCACAACACAACAAAATTGAAACCCAACACAATGGAAAAGCCACAACACAACAAAATTAAGACCCAACACAATGGAAAAGCCACAACACAACAAAATTAAGATCCAACACAATGAAAAAGCAACAACACAACAAAATTAAGACCCAACACAATGGAAAAGCAACAACACAACAAAATTAAGACCCAACACAATGGAAAAGCAACAACACAACAAAATTAAGACCCAACACAATGGAAAAGCCACAACACAACAAAATTAAGACCCAACACAATGGAAAAGCCACAGCACAACAAAATTAAAACACAACACAATGAAATAGCATCAACACAACAAAATTAAGATCCAACACAATGAAAAAGCATCAACACAACAAAATTAAGATCCAACACAATGGAAAAGCAACAACGCAACAAAATTAAAACACAACACAATGGAAAAGCAACAACACAACAAAATTAAGACCCAACACAATGGAAAAGCCACAACACAACAAAATTAAGATCCAACACAATGGAAAAGCATCAACACAACAAAATTAAGATCCAACACAATGGAAAAGCCACAACACAACAAAATTAAAACCCAACACAATGGAAAAGCAACAACACAACAAAATTAAGACCCAACACAATGGAAAAGCCACAACACAACAAAATTAAGACCCAACACAATGGAAAAGCCACAGCACAACAAAATTAAAACACAACACAATGAAATAGCATCAACACAACAAAATTAAGATCCAACACAATGAAAAAGCATCAACACAACAAAATTAAGATCCAACACAATGGAAAAGCAACAACGCAACAAAATTAAAACACAACACAATGGAAAAGCAACAACACAACAAAATTAAGACCCAACACAATGGAAAAGCCACAACACAACAAAATTAAGATCCAACACAATGGAAAAGCATCAACACAACAAAATTAAGATCCAACACAATGGAAAAGCCACAACACAACAAAATTAAAACCCAACACAATGGAAAAGCAACAACACAAAAAAGTTAAAACCCAACACAATGAAAAAGCATCAACACAACAAAATTAAGATCCAACACAATGGAAAAGCAACAACACAACAAAATTAAGACCCAACACAATGAAATAGCAACAACACAACAAAATTAAGATCCAACACAATGGAAAAGCCACAACACAACAAAATTAAGACCCAACACAATGGAAAAGCCACAACACAACAAAATTAAGACTCAACACAATGAAAAAGCATCAACACAACAAAATTAAGATCCAACACAATGGAAAAGCCACAACACAACAAAATTAAAACCCAACACAATGGAAAAGCCACAACACAACAAAATTAAGACCCAACACAATGGAAAAGCAACAACACAACAAAATTAAGACCCAACACAATGGAAAAGCAACAACACAACAAAATTAAGACCCAACACAATGGAAAAGTCACAACACAACAAAATTGAGATCCAACACAATGGAAAAGCCATAGCAACAACAAAATTAAGATCCAACACAATGGAAAAGCAACAACACAACAAAATTAAGATCCAACACAATGGAAAAGCCACAACACAACAAAATTAAGACCCAACACAATGGAAAAGCCACAACACAACAAAATTAAGACCCAACACAATGGAAAAGCCACAACACAACAAAATTAAGACCCAACACAATGAAAAAGCATCAACACAACAAAATTAAGATCTAACACAATGGAAAAGCAACAATGCAAAAAAATTAAAACACAACACAATGGAAAAGCAACAAAACAACAAAATGAAGACCCAACACAATGGAAAAGCAACAACGCAACAAAATTAAAACACATCACAATGGAAAAGCAACAACACAACAAAATTAAGACCCAACACAATGGAAAAGCAACAACACAACAAAATTAAGATCTAACACAATGGAAAAGCAACAACGCAAAAAAATTAAAACACAACACAATGGAAAAGCAACAACACAACAAAATGAAGACCCAACACAATGGAAAAGCAACAACACAACAAAATTAAGATCCAACACAATGGAAAAGCCACAACACAACAAAATTAAAACACAACACAATGGAAAAGCCACAACACAACAAAATTAAAACACAACACAATGGAAAAGCAACAACACAACAAAATTAAGACCCAACACAATGGAAAAGCCACAACACAACAAAATTAAGATCCAACACAATGGAAAAGCCACAACACAACAAAATTAAAACACAACACAATGGAAAAGCCACAACACAACAAAATTGAAACCCAACACAATGGAAAAGCCACAACACAACAAAATTAAGACCCAACACAATGGAAAAGCCACAACACAACAAAATTAAGATCCAACACAATGAAAAAGCAACAACACAACAAAATTAAGACCCAACACAATGGAAAAGCAACAACACAACAAAATTAAGACCCAACACAATGGAAAAGCAACAACACAACAAAATTAAGACCCAACACAATGGAAAAGCCACAACACAACAAAATTAAAACACAACACAATGGAAAAGCCACAACACAACAAAATTAAAACACAACACAATGGAAAAGCCACAACACAACAAAATTGAAACCCAACACAATGGAAAAGCCACAACACAACAAAATTAAGACCCAACACAATGGAAAAGCCACAACACAACAAAATTAAGATCCAACACAATGAAAAAGCAACAACACAACAAAATTAAGACCCAACACAATGGAAAAGCAACAACACAACAAAATTAAGACCCAACACAATGGAAAAGCCACAACACAACAAAATTAAGACCCAACACAATGGAAAAGCAACAACACAACAAAATTAAGACCCAACACAATGGAAAAGCCACAACACAACAAAATTAAGACCCAACACAATTGAAAAGCAACAACACAACAAAATTAAGACCCAACACAATGAAAAAGCATCAACGCAACAAAATTAAGATCTAACACAATGGAAAAGCAACAACGCAACAAAATGAAGACCCAACACAATGGAAAAGCAACAACGCAACAAAATTAAAACACAACACAATGGAAAAGCAACAACACAACAAAATTAAGATCCAACACAATGAAAAAGCAACAACACAACAAAATTAAGACCCAACACAATGGAAAAGCAACAACACAACAAAATTAAGACCCAACACAATGGAAAAGCCACAACACAACAAAATTAAGACCCAACACAATGGAAAAGCAACAACACAACAAAATTAAGACCCAACACAATGGAAAAGCCACAACACAACAAAATTAAGACCCAACACAATTGAAAAGCAACAACACAACAAAATTAAGACCCAACACAATGAAAAAGCATCAACGCAACAAAATTAAGATCTAACACAATGGAAAAGCAACAACGCAACAAAATGAAGACCCAACACAATGGAAAAGCAACAACGCAACAAAATTAAAACACAACACAATGGAAAAGCAACAACACAACAAAATGAAGACCCAACACAATGGAAAAGCAACAACGCAACAAAATTAAAACACAACACAATGGAAAAGCAACAACACAACAAAATTAAGACCCAACACAATGGAAAAGCCACAACACAACAAAATTAAGATCCAACACAATGAAAAAGCATCAACACAACAAAATTAAGATCCAACACAATGGAAAAGCCACAACACAATAAAATTAAAACACAACACAATGGAAAAGCCACAACACAACAAAATTAAGACCCAACACAATGGAAAAGCCACAACACAACAAAATTAAAACCCAACACAATGGAAAAGCCACAGCACAACAAAATTAAGATCCAACACAATGAAAAAGCATCAACACAACAAAATTAAGATCCAACACAATGGAAAAGCCACAACACAACAAAATTAAGACCCAACACAATGGACAAACCACAACACAACAAAATTAAAACACAACACAATGGAAAAGCAACAACACAACAAAATTAAGACCCAACACAATGGAAAAGTCACAACACAACAAAATTGAGATCCAACACAATGGAAAAGCCATAGCAACAACAAAATTAAGATCCAACACAATGGAAAAGCAACAACACAACAAAATTAAGATCCAACACAATGGAAAAGCAACAACACAACAAAATTAAGATCCAACACAATGGAAAAGCAACAACATAACAAAATTAAGATCCAACACAATGGAAAAGTCACAATATAACAAAATTAAGACCCAACACAATGGAAAAGCCACAACACAACAAAATTAAGATCCAACACAATGGAAAAGCAACAACATAACAAAATTAAGATCCAACACAATGGAAAAGTCACAATATAACAAAATTAAGATCCAACACAACAGAAAAACCCCTGAACTGGTCTTGTTCAGAGTCTTGCTGTAGATCATGATATTCTTTTTAGACTGCTCTCAGAATCACATTGGCATGAGTGGACAGGTGATAGTGTTTGTTTTTGATGCTGGTCCATGTGGAAAGAATGTTTTGCGGTCTGAAAGGTCATCGACTTGTGATTGTGGCTTTCATATGCCACATGTGTATGTGCTTCAAACAGACCTCGAGATTGCTAATGCCAACTGAATGCCAACTGCTTCTGGAAACTCACACACATGCGCGCGCACACTTTTACTGGATTTCCTCTCATTTTTCAAAGTGTGTGTGTGTGTATCATGTGAGTAAGTGTGACTGGTGGGTGTTGAGATAATCCGGTTCTGAACTCAAAGCTCAGTGAACTGCCTCTATTACACACTCTCCTCTTACATAAACTTATCCTGGTAACCAGTGACACAGAACATTTCACAATATCTGTCATTGGTTTTATTTATTTATTTTTAATCAAATGACCACAGTTTTACTGTAGTAACAATAACTGTAGTAGTATTTTGGTGGAAACTAATTGTAAAGATTCAGTGTGTGTGTGTGTTTAGCTGTGGGCGTTGCTGACATCACCTTAAGTCGCATGACCCACAGCCTGACGCACTTGTTGTCATGTGTGCACTTACAATATAAATAACAATTATTACAGCAGCACTGATGAATGTCTCAGAGTCAAACACACCATGAGACACACAGACAGCATGATAATCTCTCCAGAATTGTATTAATCAGAAAGAAATCATTCTGTCACCATTTGCGTACCCTCTTGTCATCCCATTGCATATACAGGTGCATCTCAATAAATTAGAATGTCGTGGAAAAGATCATTTATTTCAGTAATTCAACTCAAATTGTGAAACTCGTGTATTAAATTCAATGCACACAGACTGAAGTAGTTTAAGTCTTTGGTTCTTTTAATTGTGATGATTTTGGCTCACATTTAACAAAAACCCACCAATTCACTATCTCAACAAATTAGAATACATCATAAGACCAATAAAAAAACATTTTTAGTGAATTGTTGGCCTTCTGGAAAGTATGTTCATTTACTGTATATGTACTCAATACTTGGTAGGGGCTCCTTTTGCTTTAATTACTGCCTCAATTCGGCGTGGCATGGAGGTGATCAGTTTGTGGCACTGCTGAGGTGGTATGGAAGCCCAGGTTTCTTTGACAGTGGCCTTCAGCTCATCTGCATTTTTTGGTCTCTTGTTTCTCATTTTCCTCTTGACAGTACCCCATAGATTCTCTATGGGGTTCAGGTCTGGTGAGTTTGCTGGCCAGTCAAGCACACCAACACCATGGTCATTTAACCAACTTTTGGTGCTTTTGGCAGTGTGGGCAGGTGCCAAATCCTGCTGGAAAATGAAATCAGCATCTTTAAAAAGCTGGTCAGCAGAAGGAAGCATGAAGTGCTCCAAAATTTCTTGGTAAACGGGTGCAGTGACTTTGGTTTTCAAAAAACACAATGGACCAACACCAGCAGATGACATTGCACCCCAAATCATCACAGACTGTGGAAACTTAACACTGGACTTCAAGCAACTTGGGCTATGAGCTTCTCCACCCTTCCTCCAGACTCTAGGACCTTGGTTTCCAAATGAAATACAAAACTTGCTCTCATCTGAAAAGAGGACTTTGGACCACTGGGCAACAGTCCAGTTCTTCTCCTTAGCCCAGGTAAGACGCCTCTGACGTTGTCTGTGGTTCAGGAGTGGCTTAACAAGAGGAATACGACAACTGTAGCCAAATTCCTTGACATGTCTGTGTGTGGTGGCTCTTGATGCCTTGACCCCAGCCTCAGTCCATTCCTTGTGAAGTTCACCCAAATTCTTGAATCGATTTTGCTTGACAATCGTAAGGCTGCGGTTCTCTCGGTTGGTTGTGCATCTTTTTCTTCAACACTTTTTCCTTCCACTCAACTTTCTGTTAACATGCTTGGATACAGCACTCTGTGAACAGCCAACTTCTTTGGCAATGAATGTTTGTGGCTTACCCTCCTTGTGAAGGGTGTCAATGATTGTCTTCTGGACAACTGTCAGATCAGCAGTCTTCCCCATGATTGTGTAGCCTAGTGAACCAAACTGAGAGACCATTTTGAAGGCTCAGGAAACCTTTGCAGGTGTTTTGAGTTGATTAGCTGATTGACATGTCACCATATTCTAATTTTTTGAGATAGTGAATTGGTGGGTTTTTGTTAAATGTGAGCCAAAATCATCACAATTAAAAGAACCAAAGACTTAAACTACTTCAGTCTGTGTGCATTGAATTGATTTAATACACGAGTTTCACAATTTGAGTTGAATTACTGAAATAAATGATCTTTTCCACGACATTCTAATTTATTGAGATGCACCTGTATTCAGTGTTGTATCAGGAACAGACCCAAATTGAAGGGATTAGTCAGTGGCATAGCCAAATTAGACACAGGCCCACCCAGAATAGTTTAGATTATTCTTTGACTTGAAAAAAAAAGCATTAATTTAGATTTCTGAAAGTATGAAAGAACTGTTTGAATGTGCTGCTTCTCTGTTGTTAAAAGAAATTTGGGCTTAAACTTGGCCCATCCATTTTTATTGAGGCCCACCCATAGTAATTTCCTGGCTACGCCCTTGGTTAGTCACTGATAATCTTCCCATTAAGCACGTTTGTAAACTCTCATTTGTGCTCATGTGTGTTCAAAAACAGTGTTAAGTCAGATGTAACATCAGTGAGTGTGTTTATCTTCGTGCCAATACACTGATAAATCCGATTGATCCGACACAGATTTTTAGTACATTTTTGAAATTTGACAGATGTGTTCATGAACATTTTTCAGAAATCCTCTTTTTGCATTCCACAGAATAAAGAAACTACATGATGGTGAGTAAATGATGACAGAAGGGATACCTGCAGTTCCTCAAGACAACACAAGAGGTCGCTCTCTGCTCAGGTTGATGTGAGTCTCTGTGTTCAGTCTGATGTTGCACTCATAATCTGAGCCTTCATATTATCAGCTAATAGTGACTATATTCTGGACTTAATACTAGATATTTATGTGTGTATTCATCATTTAAAGAAATAGAGCAAAATACAAAGCTAGATATGTAAACATACAAAATACACATTTTAACACCTTAAAATAAAACATATTTGCATTTATATCAAGGTAAATATCCGACAATTATTGGTTTTGTCCAAACTGTGCAGCCCTAGTCAAACTGTTTTATAATAGCAATGTTTTTGGTTTTACTTTTATTAACTCAAGTGTGGTGCTGTTTGCACTGATGTCAGACGTATTTGTTATGAATAATCTTATCTTTTAGTTATCTTTTTAAGTTTCAAATAAGAATAGGACATAATGTGAAAAGTAGTCTGTATTTGTGAAGTGTTTTATTCACTGGATTAACCAAAAATAGACATTACCACACAGTTACTATAAGAATAATTGAGTAATTGAATTTCCAGCTAAAATAATTATAATGTGACATAGGCCTGTATTTAACGTGCAATATAATTACAATTATAGTGATTTGGGTCGTACTGCACACTCCTATAAAACAAAAACAGATTTTCTTTAAACAGATCATTTTAATTTCAAATAGAGGATTTTCTATACCTAAGCTTTCTGACTCTCTGTCCTGGTTTCTCTGATAAATTGGTTGTCGCTGGCTAAGCACAGAAGTGATTGATGACAAAGAGCTCTCTCTCTCTCTCCGTTTGGGAATATCGGCTTTCTGTCGTCCTAGTTCTTCCTGCAGCAGCTTCAGTCGGAGCTTCTCCACTCACGCAGCACTTGAGTTGATTTACATGGCAGTAATTTACCCTGCTTGAGTGGTAAACAGCTCACTGGATTACACTGTAACGCCCTTAATACACACACAGAACCAGAGAGAGAAACACACAGATTACATCAGCTGAGGGGAGACAGAGAGGTAAAACAGGGTATTTTTAGAAACAAGGCTGACAAGATCATTTATTATGTTAGCGTCTCTTGTCACACACACAGAAACAAACTCTGTTCTTACTGTTTATATTGGGCTTTGTTTACTGTATACACAGGGATTTGTTTACTGTATACACGGGGATTTGTTTACTGTATATATTGGGCTTTGTTTACTGTATATATGGGGCTTTGTTTACTGTATATATGGGTCTTTGTTTACTGTATATATTGGGCATTGTTTACTGTATATATGGGGCTTTGTTTACTGTATATATGGGGCTTTGTTTACTGTATATATGGGGCTTTGTTTGCTGTATATATGGGGCTTTGTTTGCTGTATATATGGGGCATTGTTTACTGTATATATGGGGCTTTGTTTGCTGTATATATGGGGCTTTGTTTGCTGTATATATGGGGCTTTGTTTACTGTATATATGGGGCTTTGTTTGCTGTATATATGGGGCTTTGTTTACTGTATATATTGGGCATTGTTTACTGTATATATGGGGCTTTGTTTGCTGTATATATTGGGCTTTGTTTACTGTATATATGGGGCTTTGTTTACTGTATATATTGGGCATTGTTTACTGTATATATGGGGCTTTATTTGCTGTATATATTGGGCTTTGTTTACTGTATATATGGGTCTTTGTTTACTGTATATATTGGGCATTGTTTACTGTATATATGGGCTTTGTTTGCTGTATATATTGGGCTTTGTTTACTGTATATATGGGTCTTTGTTTACTGTATATATGGGTCTTTGTTTACTGTATATATGGGGCTTTGTTTACTGTATATATGGGTCTTTGTTTACTGTATATATGGGGCTTTGTTTGCTGTATATATTGGGCTTTGTTTACTGTATATATGGGGCTTTGTTTGCTGTATATATGGGGCTTTGTTTACTGTATATATGGGTCTTTGTTTACTGTATATATTGGGCATTGTTTACTGTATATATGGGTCTTTGTTTACTGTATATATGGGGCTTTGTTTACTGTATATATTGGGCTTTGTTTGCTGTATATATTGGGCTTTGTTTACTGTATATATGGGGCTTTGTTTACTGTATATATTGGGCATTGTTTACTGTATATATGGGGCTTTGTTTGCTGTATATATTGGGCTTTGTTTACTGTATATATGGGGCTTTGTTTACTGTATATATTGGGCATTGTTTACTGTATATATGGGGCTTTATTTGCTGTATATATTGGGCTTTGTTTACTGTATATATGGGTCTTTGTTTACTGTATATATTGGGCATTGTTTACTGTATATATGGGCTTTGTTTGCTGTATATATTGGGCTTTGTTTACTGTATATATGGGTCTTTGTTTACTGTATATATGGGTCTTTGTTTACTGTATATATGGGGCTTTGTTTGCTGTATATATTGGGCTTTGTTTGCTGTACATATGGGGCTTTGTTTACTGTATATATGGGTCTTTGTTTACTGTATATATGGGGCTTTGTTTGCTGTATATATTGGGCTTTGTTTACTGTATATATGGGGCTTTGTTTGCTGTATATATGGGGCTTTGTTTACTGTATATATTGGGCTTTGTTTACATGTATTTGCTGCCAAAACAATTTTGAGTGGGTGGGCGGGGTTAAGATGGGTGGTGCTATGATCTTAGCTCATGAATATTAATTAGTTTGTGTTGATAATCCACACTGAGTTGCCATTGAGATAAAGGATTAGAAACTAAATGTTTTTCATTTCAGTTCGTTCTGAACAGGAACAATATTTTTTGTTCAGGCTCTGGCATTTCACAGCCTGTTTTCCAAATGATAACAAAATAAAATGACGGTTAATAACGTTCTTTTCAGATGGTGGGTGATAAACCAGTTGCAGTATTGCCAGATCTCGCAAAAGAAACAAGCGGCCTGGCCAAAACCTTAATTATTTGTATTTCTTCAAACCTTGGTGTCCCACAGAGAGCGCCTGCACTGTACAAGTGTGATGTACTGCCGAAAGTTTACTGCGATAAAATCTTTGGTCTTTGATTTTGTGAAAAATCATCGGAACAAAATAACGTTATTAACCGGTTACAGCATTTAAAAATAAAGTTTCATTCTGGAACAACTGAAAGGGACGTTATTTTCATTTTCATTTACCTTCAGTTTCTGTTTTTGTTCTTTGAACCATTTCTAATCCCTGATTGAGAGACAATATCAAGTTTGTGCAGATATTTTACGTTACCTTTTATTTAAGCAATATCACATGAGAAAGATTCGGCCGTGCTGATATTCAGACCAACAGCGCGATTGCGAGTGTGATGTACAACAGTTCAACAAACAAGCAACTAATACTGAATAACTCGCATTTCAGACAAAAATTGTCCAGTGAGTTTGTACATCTCTTCTCCACCAGCGAAAATGTATAAGGTTTGAACTAGTTGTGTTTCATTATTAAATTAAATTTTAGAAGAAAAAAAAATTGAGCGAATCTTTCTAGTTCACTTCCATTGTTCTGTTGGTGAATGGTCATGTTGTTTTTAATGAATCAGTTAAGTCAGTGACTCAATGACTCACTCATGCCATAAAAGACACTTGTTTGTTGCCACCTACTGGAGTAAATATGCAATTTCCAGAAATGATTCATAAACTAAATCAAAATGAACAATGAATCAAAATCCCCACAACTATTTGGAAAGCCACAAGCATGGAGAAGCAGATACAAATAGTGAAAGTCATGTGGTTTTGGAACAACATGAGGCTGAGCAAATGATGACAGAATTTTCATTCTGGGTTGATCTCCCATGGACAGTGTCTTCTGGTTTGCATGTCTCTTTCTCTCTGTGTCTGATTGTGATGTATGGTGAGTCTCTCTCATAATCTGTGGGATTTCTTCAAGGTGAGTGTCTGGAGACTCGTCTGATCCTCTGAGAATCACTTGCGCGCTTTTGAACATCTTAAACAGAGAGAGAGAAAGAATCACAGGAGCTGCGGCAGCACAAAGGGCCGTTCATACGCGCATGAGATGACACGTTGCAGCATCAGAAACACGTCGTACATCACCACATGACAGTTCCCTGTGACTTTACAGCGATAGTAAAATAACATCTGTACAACTTTCCGTTCGGTCACAGACTCAACATTCACCCAAAAATGAAAATGATGCCATCATTTACTCACCCTGATGTTGTTCCAAACCCATATGACTTTTTTTCTTCTGCAGAACACAAAAAGAGACATTTTAAAGAATCTTCTCATACAATATTTTTGTGTGGAACGGACTGAAATTAAAGTCGCTATCCACTCATCAGAATTTCTCCTTGCAACAGGTTTGAAGCGACATGAGGGTGAGTAAACGATGACAGAATTTTTATTTCTGGATGAAATTTTCCTTTCAGTTTGGGTATTCAGATTGTTTCTCTCATGCTTTCTCTTTACTGCTGCTCTTTGTTTCTTGTCTTTTGTCTCTCTCTGTAATCCGGCTTCTAAAGATGAAGCAGGTTTCTCTTTTTCTCAGACGGCGGATGAGAGGCTGTCACTGGTGGGATTTTCAGCTTTAACTGCCACATGACTCATAAACTCTCCTATTTATCATGAATGTGCCCTCAAACCTCCGGCAGCTCATAGACAGAATATCAACAACACTCCACACACAGAGGGCAGACCGGGGCTAGTTGTCACATGAGCTATATTTACAGTAAGTGACTGTAAAGTCAAAAGCCCAAAAATGTGGGGGCCTGGGTAGCTCAGTGGTAAAGACGCTGGCTATCACCCCTGGAATCATGAGTTCGAATCCAGAGCGTGCTGAGTGACTCCAGCTGTGTCTCCTAAGCAACCAAATTGGCCCGGTTGCTAGGGAGGGTAGAGGCAAATGGGGTAACCTCCTCGTGGTCCCTATAATGTGGTTCTCGCTCTCAGTGGGGCATGTGGCATGTTGTGTGTGGATGCCACGGAGAATAGCGTGAAGCCTCCACGCGCGCTACGTCACCGTGGTAACATGCTCAACAAGCCCCGTGATAAGATGCACGGATTGACGGTCTCAGATGAAAGAATTTCAACCACTGAACTTTTTGAGGTTTAGTTGTAAAGCGAAATACTGTATAATGGACCAAATATTTGCTGTCGAATAATAAAGATGCCATTTAAAAAAAAAACTATTTTGGAACTGAAAGGGATAGTTCACCCAAAAATGAAGATTTTTAGATTTGTTTCAGCTCTGTAGGTTCATACAATGCAAGTGAATGGTGGCCAGAACTTTGAAGCTCCAAAAAGCACATAAAGGCAGCATAAAAGTTATCCATACAACACCAGTAGTTAAATCCAAGTCTTCTGAAGTGATATTAGAGGTGTGGGTGAGAAACAGATCAATATTTAAGTTTTAAACTCTAAATTCTCCTCTCTGCTCAGTCAATCTCCACTTTCACATTCTTCTTCTTGTGTTTTTGATGATTCACACTCTTCTCTGCATATCACCCCCTGCTGGGCAGAGAGAAGAATATCTAGCAAAAAATACTTATATATTGATCAGTTTCTCACCCACACCTCTAATATCACTTCAGAAGACTTGGATTTAACCACTAGAGTTTTATGGATTACTTTTTTGCTGACTTTATGTGCTTTTTGGAGCTTCAGAGTTCTGGTCACCATTCACTTGTATTATATGGACCTACAGAACAGAGATATTCTTCTAAAAATCTTCATTTGTGTTCTGCAGAAGAAAGAAAGTCAAACACATCTGGGATGACATGAGGGTGAGTAAATGATGACAGAATTTTCATTTTTGTGTGAACTGTTCCTTGAACTTTGGAAGCAGAATATTTATTATTGAACTTTTATTGACTTTGTGTGCAAAATATTTTGTTGAAATATTCACCGCAAATATACAACCATGTTAAACTGCAGGCCAAAAAATACAAGTGATAATGCAGTTTGTTTATTTTCCATTTAGTGAAATTCAACATGCTTTTATTTATTTTTTTCACCAAAGACATTTGTCCTTAATATACATCCATAGTTTTAAACGTTTTGTGTTTTTTAGCATTTTATAATAAAGTTTAATTATTTGAAAATTAAACCCTCAATTGAATATAAATTGTTTCCTTTCACTTTTTTGTTGAAAAAAGTTGGTATTTAGGGGTTAGGGTTTGGGACAGCCACTTCCTAATACTGTAGAAAGTAAATTATATTGTGTATATTTAGCTTTTTATCATCTCAGTTAATGCCTTGGTTTTAAATAGATCATATTATATTCTTATGAAATATGCAATATCTGAATTCTTTATTGTTTTTTTTTAATAGTTCTTCGCAATTTAAACTTATGCAGTAGAATGGGGACTTTCAAATCAAATCAAATCAAATCAAATCACTTTTATTGTCACACAACCATATACACAAGTGCAATGGTGTGTGAAATTCTTGGGTGCAGTTCTGAGCAATATAGTAGTCGTGACAGTGATGAGACATATACCAATTTACAATAAACATCAAATTAACACAACACAATTTAAAATCTAATATACACATAATTACATACAACACAATATACAAATAATAACATACAATGTATATTATACAATACACACAATATAGAATACACATTAGACAATAAAAATTATATATATAAATGTGCATTAAGTTTAGTGTTGTATTGACATTCAGGCTGTCGGTTGATAGTCAGTTGCCAGTGTGTTGTTAAGAGAATATAATTTATGACAGTCCAGTGTGAGATAATAAGATTAATAAAGTGCAGTGCTGATGTATATTGATCGTGAGAGATCAAGAGTTCAAAAGTCTGATTGCTTGGGAGATTACTTGAAGGCAACGCCGCTTTTCTTTCCGCTGGGAAACATTCGCCCCCTGGAGGACACTGGCAGGACTGCGACCGCCGTCACCTGCGCTGCATCCGAAACCGTGTTGTGTCACAGTACTGTATTTGATGAAGGACGCACTTATCTACTGCAAAAACAGTACATTCTTTTAGGTATGCATGCAAGTAGTATGAATAGATTTCGGACATGCTTCATACGGGTATGTGGGCATTGACCCCTGACCCGAATATATGATGTAAGAACAATAACCGCAAACATTATCTGCTCTGGTTTTGTTAAACAAGCTCAATTTAAGCGCAAGAAACAATAATCTTGGTATATATGTATATATATCACTTACAGTTGAGAAGAGCCGTCCTATTTGTGTTTCACAAGCGTTCTTTTAAATGCAGTGTTTTGAACGTGACGTTGCTTCAGCTCCCGAGGGATTATGGGATCTGCACTTCAGAATCTCGCTGGAAATAGTAGGTCATCCGGGGATTTCTCGCTTACTGCTTCAAGAATACTGAGGATTCGGACATACTACTCCATTGGGATACTGTTTTTGGCATACTATATAGTAGGGAAGTACAGATATTCGGACGCAGCACTGGTGACCCGTCAACATCTCCACAGAGATACTGAACCAACATCTCAGGAAGAGCTGGAGCACATTCATTTTACAGATGCCTCCATGTTCTCTGCTCTCTTGAAGTCGTGTCGAGTTCATTCTCTCGGGCTCTTCTGTCAAGACTCGACACAACAGAAGAAACGAGCCTCAGGTCCCAAATGAGAATATGAAGAAGGTTTTAAAGGTGTGTATTCAGCGCTCTCTGCAACTGATTGTATGAGTCATCTTTAAAAACTTGAACTTCAAACATCACATTCTGCCTTTTGAGTTTGTGAATAAAGATTTTGGAACAGCATGAGGGTGAGTAAATGATTGTCTGAACTATCTTGACTGGAGTCTCTTTCTGTTCTGTTGTTATGTTTCCTCTAGAGCTGTGAGCTGTGTACAGTTCCCCGTCCTCTCGCCTGAACTGGGGCGCTTATATAACCTGCGCTGTGTGTTACACAATCAACCAATATGAATTTTTCATGGTATATTTCTTTGAAGTGATTCTAATTGGCCGTTTATATGTTTTGTGGTTCATCCCGGTGGCCTCGCGTCTGGAACGCACGTGTGCGCGGGTCACCTGAGATCCAAAACAATTAAACAGAAACACTTCATCATTGTGTTGTTCTCTGTTACGGAGAATAAAGTGCCGTTTCATTGGGGCACTTTTCAAGATTTGGTCACTAATATTTGAGAATGATGCGTACCGTGCCCGTGCACTTCTTTTTTTATATCTACATCAAGATTTTAGGCCGGTTCATAATCCATCCTTGGTGTAAATCCAAGCATGTTGAAGTGGTGCAACTGTCTAGAGATTATACAAATCTGAAGCATGACTGTGTGTAATTTATGTCATAGAACAAAATGTCCACGTATCGTCAAATAATGTTTACCGCAGACCTTAGTTTACTCGGAAAGCCAAAACTCCCATTATAAAACCCCATAGGAAAATCCCGAGGGAACCCATGGAGAATTCTCTTCCGGGTTTGTGGACAACAACCTGAGCAGCTCTATATGACAGTGGATAGAGACTGACTTGAAAGCTTAAAAAAGGACCCAAAGGTATCATGATAGCAGGTCTGGAGGTTTACAACATGAATGTGAAATAAAGATGTAATTATCTGTCATAATGAATGTACAGTGGACATCACCACATAAAGGTCTTAAGATGGTGAGGTCAGATTATGATATTCATAACACTGATGAAACTGAGTCGTGTCTAATCAGATATACGGCCTGACATGACATTAAAGTCATCTCTCATGTGAATTATTGACTCTATTCTGTGAATCATATTTAACTGAGTAGGAGAAGAAGATCAAATTAAACAATAAAAATAATGAAAACGTGGGCACAACAGTCCACTGGGAATCTGAGCTTGAATTTATGTGAAAGAACCATTGCACAAGTGTTGTATTAATTAGTATTTTTCTTCCTGTAAAAAACATCTAAACATCCTTTAAACAAGGTACACATACTTGATGAGCGAAGCTGTGTAAAATATTAAGAAGCAGCATTATTAGGGCTGCACAATTAATCGAAAAAAATAATAGAGATTACAATTACAGCTGTCACAATTTTATAATCATGAAAAGTGTCACTTACAGTAACCCATTTCGGTGTACCCCAATTGTGCCAAAATGTTCTATTTACAACATATGCTTTGGGCATTTGTGTGCATGAATGCAGAGGCAAATCTGAGGCGTTTAAATGAGTCTAAAGGCATATCAGTAATACTCACTATCTTTATTATACTGTGTACACTTTATTCAAAATCCGAATGACACTTATGTTTTACATGCAGTTCAAATATTAAATCAATTCAGGAAAATAGCTCTTAAGTTGTTTTAATGTTTAGCCTACATAAAGAATATGGCATGCAACCGCCCCACATAAAATCATTATTTTATTGTAAATTCTATTAATCGAAATGAATAATCACAATTACAGTATCAAAGGAAATCATCTGCAATTGTGATTTGCGTCATAACCGTGCAGCCCTAAGCATATTTATATATATTAAATGTTATAAATAAATATATCTTTATTAACGAAATAAAAATGATTTTTTTCCTCCTATTGGCACACAATTGTTTGTGTTATAATATTTCCGATCAGCCACTGAATAGAAAATCCAACACACTCTATGAAAAATGTCAGTATATTTTTCTCTTCAATTTTTTATTTAAATCTTAAAACATTTGAGCCTGTTTTTAAGATTTATGCATTTCAGTTTCATAACAAAATTTCATCAAATTGAATTGGGTGATGTTTAAAAAATAAAAATGAATACATAATTTTTATTTTATTAAAGATTTTTCAATTTAATTTGATGGAAGTTTGTTCTGAAATTATTATTATTAATAATTATTATTATTGTTGTTGTTTATTATTATTATTATTGAGTGCTGGCTGGACAGACAATCACTGATTTTGTCTATAAACATTAAAATACATTTAATTCAAAGGGGAAACATGTTTATTATTATTTTTATCCCATTATCAATTGTTTTCCCCCCAACATTATAAAATTTAGATACAATAGATTTCTCTGAAACCATTTTATGTCATTTTGCTTCTGTTGTAGCTTGAGGATGTTAAGACAAAAATACAGAATAAGAAAATGAATTTTTGCAGCGCACAGACTAAACACGTCGACTATATGAAACAAATCTATTAGTTATTACTATAATAATTTTCTTATTAGTTCTAATTATACTGTAATTGTCTTTTACTGCAAAGTCATAATGCCCTTTTATTAAACTTTAAAAGGAAAGTTCACCCAAAAATGAAAGTTATGCCAACATTTAGTCACCTGATAGTGATTTTAAATGCTAACCTCCAAGCCTGATGGAAAATCTTATTCGTTCTCGCATGTCGTGACCGATCACAATGCATTTAAATAGCTTTTTGTGATTGACGAGAGGGAGAAAGTCATACGGGTTCAGAGTGACATGAGGGTGAGTAAATGATGACAGAACGTTTATTTCCAGTTGCACTGTCCCTTTAAAGCAAACTTCAGTGATGTCATGACTTTGTAAACAGAGTGCAAGTTGTTTCAAGTGCAGTTATCATGGCGATGGTTTATGTGCAGTGCTCGCGGGCGTGTGCGTATAAATCTGAGTGTCATTAAGAGTCAAGGGGCATCATGTTAAAATCGAAGGTAATAAACTTTTGCCTGATGGTAATAAAGCATCTACTGGCCTTCACTGAAAGGTTCAGTCATCACTCAGTCACGTAAATAACTGCGACGCCACCGAGCTCTTAAAGGCACAGCACATTACCCCACTGGACTATAGTTGCCGTTAACACTAACTACCTTAAACAAACCCTTAAAACATGTCACACTTCATATGCAAATCTAGCAAACATTTTCATTTTTTGTGTTCATTTATGACACTTTGTTATATTACTTTGGCTGCTGAGGGAGACAGTAAATTTGGCATCTTCTCTTCTGTCATAATCCATCTTTATTGGAAATGTAAGAGTGGATTTGTTTTATTATTATTATTATTTTGCTGTTGGAGCAACTGGAAATGTAAAAATAATATTTACTGTGGTCTCTCATCCAAACATGGAAATTTGAAAATGGTCCATTTCTTTTAATGATATCAGTTCATTCTTCAAATTTTTGAAGAAATATTTAGACAAAAGAAATGTTATTCTTATTGCATTTACTGGCCATAGCAGTCTGTCGCCAAATGATGAGATCATTTCAGATTTAACAGATATGGCAAGTAAATTTAATACAGTTTAAAATTGTATACAATTCTTGCAAAAGGTGAGTTTTTATTTAATGTGTATAATAAATGCAATCCAATAATCGCACTAAACTATATATTACATAAATCTACTGAACTATGTATATAATGTGTGTGTATACTGTATATATGCATTTTTATAAAATACCATAAACTGATATGGTGTTTGTGGAGGTGAGGGCGTGGTCAAGCGCCCGTCTGGGGAGAAAGAAAGCGATAAGGACATCCACCTGAGATGAATTGTGACTAATTACCATCTCTATGTTCACAGTGAGAGTCGGGGGAGATAAAAAGACGCCGAGTTCACAGAGAGAGGAGAGAGATAGGCAGACCAGAGTCTTTGTGTCTGTTCCCAGAGGGAGAGTCTTGTGTTGTGTGAAGCTGAAAAGTGGACTGTTTATTTGAGAGACGATGAAAAGCCATCTTATGTTTTGAGTGAAGCTGTACAGCGGTTGCTGGTTATTTGTGAATAAAACGGACTCACATGAACTGTGGAAACCGGTTCCCGCTTCCTCCTTTATCTGCCCAACCTGAACCTTTGTTACACTGGTGCCAAAACCTGTGTGAAGGAGAAAGGTATGCTGCTATGGAGTCGTCTTCACCACTGGAGGAAGTGTTTAGATCCCTCGCCAGTATCCACCAGGCGCAACACCAGGCCCTCATAGATCTGCAGGCGGATCAGCAACAGCGCTCCTTCAAGGCCAAGATGAGGACTGATGGGAGTTGCGGAGCTCAGTACCCCGGGGGGGGGGGGGGGTGCATGCTGCGACCCTGGAACCCCCATGTGATGCTGGCAAGGATGGGGGCGCAAGATGAGCCGGAGGCCTTTCTGGAGCTCTTCGAGTGCACGGCCCAAGCTCTGGGATGGCTACAGGCACAGTGGGCATTCCACCTCCTACCACTGCTAACCGGGGAGGCCTAACTCATGGACCAACAACTCCTTCTGAGGTACCCTGAACTGAAGAAAGCCATCCTGCAATGGGTCGGCCGCAGTCCCAAAAAGCATTGCCGGCGGTTCCGAACCCTGGCGCTGAGCGAAGTCGGCCGCCCTTTTGCCTTGGTTCAACAGCTCTGCGATGCCTGCCAGCAGTGGGTGCTGGCCGAGGAGCCCAGCGACGTCAAGGGCTCCATCGATCTCATGATACTGGAACAATTAGTCACCAAATTACCGAATAGAACTGGGGAGTGGGTCCAGTGCCATCGACCGCCGTCACTGGATGAAGCAATGCAAAGGTGGAGGACCATTTAGCTGCGTACCCGGGGGCCGGCGAGCCTCTCTCTCTCTCTCCCCATTGTCCCTCCCCTCCTTTCCGACCTATCCTGTTCCCCCGGAAGAGTGCTAACACTCCTGTCTCTCTCTCCCCTTCCTCTCAGGTGGGGGAAGCTGCTGCCACTAGTGCGGGCGTGAGGTTTGGGCCACTCTGTTGGAGTTACAGGTAGCTGGGACACGTACGCGAACAGTGCCCGATGATGGAGGTGGGGACAGTGATCCGGGTCCCCGACACTCCACAGGCTGCCCCCGATTGAGCCGGGATATACCAAATACCTGTGAGTATTAGGGGGGGTACATACCAAGCCTTGGTGGATTCAGGTTGTAACCAAACCTCTATTCATCAATGCTTGGTTCAAAATGGGGCATTGGATTCAAATAATCAGGTGAAGGTGAGGTGTGTGCATGGGGACATTTACGATTATCCTGCAGTGACCATCACTATTCTATTTCGCCTCGGCTTCCCCAGCACTTAGGGGAATTCCCGCTGGGGATTTCCCTCTGGAGCAGACGCGAGACGAGACTCTTAAGCACGTGTTTGACCAAGTGAAAGTAATTGATGGTCAGCGCCTTCGGCTGCGCATTGCACTCAAATATCCGTATTTCTCAATTATAAACAATCGGTTGTATCGAGTGACGCAGGACGCTCAGACAAAAGAAGATACAACCCAGTTGTTAGTACCAAGGAGCCGTCAGGAAATGTTGATCCAGGCGGCAGGTCACTTGGAACAGGGGAAAACACTAAGCCGTCTCATGGCCCATTTGTATTGGCTGGGCATTCGTGGGGATGTTAGCCAGCTGGTGAATCTGCTGGCCACTCCAAAAGCGCCATTGCGCCCTCTTCCGTTGATCGAGGTTCCTTTTGACAGAGTTGGCATGGACCTTGTCAGGCCATTAGAACAGGCAGCATGTGGGCATCATTTTGTGTTTGTTCTGGTGGACTACGCAATGCGATACCCGGAAGCAGTGCCTCTTCCTAACATCTCAACATATAGTGTTGCTTAGCACTCTTCAGAATAATCTCCTGAGTGGGGATTCCGAAAGAAATCCTCACTGACCAGGGCACTACTTTCATGTCACGTATGCTACATGAGCTGTACGAATTTTTAGGTATTAAATCGATTCGGACAAGCGTGTACCATCCACAAATGGTTCATAAGTTTGTGCACGAAGATGCTCAGAACTGGGATAGGTGGCTCGAACCCCTGTTATTTGCAGTATAAGAGGTCCTGCAAGCCTCCATGGGGTTTTCCCCATTTGAATTGTTATATGGGCATAAGCCCCATGGCGTGTTAGACGTCATGAAGGAAAATTGGGAGGAGGGCCCTTCACAGAGCAAAAATTAAATTCAATATGTTCTTGACCCGAGAGCAAAACTCCATACACTAGGGCATCTATCACAGGAGAATTTGCTACAGGCACAAGAATGTCAGTCCTGGCTGTATAACAGGGGAGCTTGGCTATGGGAATTTGCACTGGGAGATAAAGTACTTTTATTACTGCCCACATCAAGCTCTAAATTATTTGTAAGTTTCAAGGGCCCTTTGAGGTCACATGGCGAGTTGAGGAAGTCGACTATGAGGTAGTGCGTACGGATAGGGGCGGGGCTCGTCAAATTTACCACCTCAACCTACTAAAACCATGGAGAGAGGCTGTCCCCTTACCCTTGGCGATGGTAGTTCCGGAGAGGGAGGAGCTCGGCCCGGAGGTGAGTCTATAAGCCAATCAGTTCACCCCGGTCCTTCGCGGAGACCACCTCTCGCCATCACAACGTATGGAGGTTGCCAGATTGCCAAATAATTTCTCTGACATGTTCTTACCTCTCCCTGGCCGCATTAATCTCATAAAACACATCGAGACAATCCCCAGGCTAGTGGTGCGTAGTTGTCTGTACCACTTACCCGAACACAAGAAACAAGTAGTATGGGAAGAATTAAAGGCCATGCTCAATATGGGCGTAATAGAAGAATCCCACAGTGATTGGGCCAGCCCGGTGGTTCTGGTACCTAAGAGGGATGGCTCTGTCCAGTTCTGTGTGGATTATAAAAAGGTCAATGCGGTGTCTAAATTTGACGAACTGCTCGATCGGTTGGGCTCGGCTCGCTTTTATTCAACACTGGATTTGACAAAGGGATATTGGCAGATCCCCTTAACGCAGATGTCCCGTGAAAAAATGGCCTTCTCCAAACCATTTGGATTACACCAATTTGTGACCCTTCCGTTCGGTTTGTTTGGGGCCCCGGCTACATTTCAGCGTCTTATGGACAGAGTCTTCAGACCGCACGCTGCGTATGCCGCTGCTTATTTGGATGATATCATTATTTACAGTAATGATTGGCAGCGGCATATGCAGCATCTGGGGGCGGTTCTGAGGTTGCTTCGACGAGCGGGGCTCACAGCAAACCCGAAGTAGTGCGCAATTGGACGGGTAGGGGTACGGTATCTGGGGCTCCACTTGGCTCACGGGCAGGTGCGACCTCAAATTGATAAAACCGCAGCGATTGCAACCTGCCTGAGACCCAAGACCAAAAATGAGGTGAGACAGTTTCTGGGGCTGGCCGGCTACTATCAAAGGTTTGTGCCTACTTTTTCCAACGTCACCAGCCTGCTGACTGATCTCACTAAAATGGGAGCCCCAGACCCGGTCCAGTGGACGGAGTTGTGCCAACAAGCTTTCACGCAGGTAAAAGCTGCACTTTGTGGCAGGCCACTTCTGCATTCCCCTGATTTCTCTCTCCCTTTTGTTTTACAGACAGACGCATCGGACAGGGGGCTGGGTGCTGTTCTGTCCCAAGTGGTGGAAGGGGAGGAGCGCCCGGTGCTGTACATTAGTCGAAAGCTCTCTATGAGAAAAGCTAAGTACAGCACCATAGAGGAGGAGCGTTTGGCCATCAAGTGGGCGGTCCTCACCCTCCACTGAGTGACGCTGAAAAGCAGACTGTTTATTCATCATTTACTCAACTTCATTTAGTTCCAAACCTGTTTAAATTTCTTTCTTCTGTGGAACGCAAAAGGAGATGTTTTCAAGAATGTTGCAGTCCATCTTTTTGACGTAGTGGCATTGAATAGTGACTCATATTAAAGCTTCTTTTTTTTTCATTAAAATTTTTTATTGATTCCACACTCAAATCAACACAAACAGCACATGAAAACACGGAATCAACTTTCAACAAAATATTATGTGTGTGTATTCCCTAAGTTAACCCCCGGCCCATCACCCAAAATACAAAGTCTGGGGCAGAATGAAATCTGAGTGCTCAGGATCTCACAGACATAACTCTGAACCCTCAACCAAAACTCTTAGTACAATACCAAAAAAACGTGGGCTATGTCCCCATCCTCTGATTGGCATTGCCAACAGGTGGGCGTATCTTTAAGACCAAGCCTATGCAATCTAGAGGGAGTCCAATAAAAACGATGCAGAATCTTAAATTGAATGAGGCACATCCTTGCATCCTTAGACATAGACTTGACATTTTTAAAAATCCTACCCCATTCTTCATCCTCCAGTAATAAATTCAAGTCTTTCTCCCATAACTTCTTGAGAGATGTCAAAACCCCGTACCCTAGACTCTGAATTAGCCAGGAATAGTACGCTGAAGCCTCATGACCCTTTCCAAAAGCTGCTAGTACCATCTCAAGAGTGTCTGCAGCTTTAGGGGGCTGCATACTACACCCAAGATTGTACAAAGTAGATAGCACAGCTGTATGTACCTGAAGAATTGAGATCTGGGAATCCCAAACCACTGTGTAATATTTTCAAAGGATCTCAGTGCTCCATTTTCATACAGGTCACCCAGCATAGCAACTCCCTTCTCAATCCATTCTGTCCAGCAAAAAGGGGACTTGTTAATACACAATTTAGGGTTTAACCAAAAACTTGTGGCAACGTTCAGGTAAATGTCTGAATAATCATCGGAGACAAATAATAAAATATAATCTGTGTAAAGCAAAAGCTTATGCGCCACACCGCCTGCCACCACCCCTGGAAAATCATCCTCCTTTCTTATCGTGGCTGCTAATGGTTCCAGAGCAAGACAGAACAATAATGGGGAAAGAGGGCAGCCCTGCCGGGTGCCCCTATCCAGAGTAAAATAATCTGAAATTAATCCATTTGTTTGTACTGCTGCTACAGGGTGTCTATAAAGTAACTTAATCCAACCAATAAATGTACTCCTGAACCCATACATTTCCAAAATCTTAAAAAGATAATCCTATTCTACCATATCAAATGCCTTTTCGGCGTCAAGTGAGATGGCAGCGACCGGAGATTGATCATTTGCTACTGACCAGACGATATTAATGAAACACCTGATGTTATCAGAAGAGTTACGGCCCTGAATAAACCCCACCTGATCTAATTAATTATACTTATGTATCTATATGTAATCTATATGTATAAGAGATGTCATAACTTTACTTAATCAATTAGCCAAAATTTTTGACAATATTTTTACATCTAGTTGGATCAGGGAAATTGGATGGTAACTTTTACACTCACTTGGATCTTTGTCCTTTTTAAGAATCAGACTGATCCGGGCTTGTGTCATGGTTGGGGGAAGCTTTCCATTCTTTAATGATTCCGTATAAACTTCTAACAAAAGTGGAGCCAATTCTGTATCATAAGATCTAAAAAATTCAGCGGCCAAGCCGTCTGGCCCGGGAGCCTTGCCTGTAGTTAAGGACTTAATTACCTCATCAAGCTCCTCCGAGGTTATCTCAGAATCAAGAGAATGTTTTTGCTCAGTCGTCAATTTTGGGAGGTCTAATGGTTCCACAAAGTTTCTAATATCTTCATAAGTAGATGAAGACATGGAGCTATAAAGATCAATATAGAATTCTTTAAAAGCATTATTAATATCAATGGCCGCGGTAAAAATTTCACCACCAGCAGGTTTCACTGGGGGAATGGTAGAAAAAGACTCTCTCTGCTTTATATATCTAGCCAAAAGCTTCCCTGCTTTGTCCCCCTACTCAAAATATGACTGTCTTGCCCTGAATAACCAAAACTCTACTTTCCGTGACAAAATAGTATTATATCTGTATTTCAATCGGGTAAATTCTCTGAGGCCATCAGACAACATTCGGTGCTTCAGCTCTGCTTCGGCACTTTTAATATTCCCTTCCAACTCCACAAGTTCTCATGCTTTGGATTTTTTGGTGAATGAGGCATACTGTATGATCTGACCCCTAAGAACAGCCTTAAGTGCCTCCCAAGCCACACCCACAGAAGATACTGAAGACCAGTTGGTCTCCATATAAACAATGATTTCAGTCTTTAACATTTGTTGGAAATCAGGATTTTGCAAAAGGGATACATTAAAGCACCAACTATATGATTTCTTTTTCTCTGTGTGGCAACATCTCTAAACTCACCAGGGCGTGATCTGAGACTAAAATGTTTCCAACTGAGCAATCAACAACTGATGAAATGAGGGATTTAGATATAATAAAAAAATCTATTCTAGAATAAATCTTATGAACTGATGAAAAACATGTATAGTCCCTACCATATGGGTTCAAAAGTCACCAAATATCAACAAGACCAAGATTTTTACACATCCTGTGAAGTGTCAATGTTGCTCTAGGGGGCTTACACACTTTTGCTTCACTATGATCAAGGACTGAGTCCATCAAAAGATTAAAGTCTCCTCCCAATATTATATCATGAGGGGTGCCAGCGGTTTGCAACATCCCTTCAAGATCTATAAAAAAGCCCTGATCATCAGCGTTAGGTGCATACATATTAGCCAAAATCAACCTTTGCCCTTGAATTTCAGCTAAAACAATAATGACTCTCCCTAATTTATCTTTAATCTGTATGAGAAATGAAAAAAATAAATTGTGTGTCAAAAGCAAGATTATACAGACCACATTCACCATTAATGCAACAATAAAACCCCGAACAAAACAAACAGAAAAAAGAAAAACGTGCGCATTAACCCCGCACACTACAGCGCCAACCGATGTCCATCTCTCTAAACTCAAAAGGTCCATGTACGCCTACAAGAGCCCCCGCGACAACTTTGCCATCGGATTGCTCAAGTCCGGTGCTTCTGCACAAATTTTGTGAGGCAAAATTACATAACAGAAAATACTTTGTAAAACAGACCCCAGCCAACAGGCAGAATAACACAAAGAACATGTAGATTCATTGACAGAACTGTCTTGAAGATGTGTTCCTCCACAAAATAAACTCCAGCTGATATAAAGCTGTTCAGTTTCCTCGGACAGACAAACAATTGTTCAGTAAGCCGGCAGTTATGAGTGCAGCAGATGACGTAATCATTCTAATGTACATTAAAAATACTCCACAAAAACGAACTCCAGCCAACAGGAGGCATAAGCACAAAGAACGAACAGATTCATCCACAATTGTACCGAAGCAATGTTATTCCACAAAACAAGCTCCAGCTGCTAGGCGGAACCAGCACATAAAGAAACAAAACAGGCATCCCGGTTCCTCAGTTGATAAAGAGTCAAATTCACTCGGAGGCCGCGTAAAAAAAATACACCATGACTTACTCAGTCTGTCAACTTTATAAAAGATGTCCTTTATGTGAGCATTTAGATATTTTGCGGTCATCCATAGTGTCCATTTTCAATCTGGCAGGGAACTTCAGTGTAAAAGCGATCTTCCGTCAATGCAAAAGTTTCTTGAAAGAGTCATGCCACAAAACAAACTCCAGCCGCTAGAAGAAACAAAAAATGGTGCCCAGCTTCTTTAGGCACCCAGCTTCCTTAGACAGTCGAGACATTGAACAGCGAGTCAGTCCACTCACATAAGAATTGCCCAATGGTTTACTCACCCATAAATTGTATGAAGGCCAGTGCTTTTTTGGGGCATTAAAATACTTTGCTGCCATTTTTGGTGTCTATTCTCAGTTTGGCCAGAAACATCAGTGCAAAAGCGATCTTCCGTTGATGTAAGAGTTTCTTACATTCCTTGAACCGATCGCGTTTCTCTCTTGTCGAATTCGCAAAATCCGGGAACAAAAAAATATTGTGATTCTTCCAAGAGAGCTTTCCTTTGCTCCTCGCCTCGCATAACACAAGATCTTTATCGGATGATCTCAGACATTTTTTTGATTAACATTTTTATTGATTTTTCAAAACAAACAAAACACATATACAATAAATAAACATTAACTCCCACTACTACCCCTCCCCAATCAAGAACCCCACCCAACCCCAAACGAACATCCCAGTGGTCTTACCTAAGTACACACATATACAGAGAATAAAATAATAATAATAAATAATGAATAAATAATAATAATTAAAAAAAAAAAAAAAAAAAAAATATATATATATATATATATATATATATATATATATATATATATATATATATATATATATATATACAGGTGCATCTCAATAAATTAGAATGTCGTGGAAAAGTTCATTTATTTCAGTAATTCAACTCAAATTGTGAAACTCGTGTATTAAATAAATTCAGTGCACACAGACTGAAGTAGTTTAAGTCTTTGATTCTTTTAATTGTGATGATTTTGGCTCACATTTAACAAAAACCCACCAATTCACTATCTTAAAAAATTAGAATATGGTGACATGCCAATCAGCTAATCAACTCAAAACACCTGCAAAGGTTTCCTGAGCCTTCAAAATGGTCTCTCAGTTTGGTTCACTAGGCTACACAATCATGGGGAAGACTGCTGATCTGACAGTTGTCCAGAAAACAATCATTGACACCCTTCACAAGGAGGGTAAGCCACAAACATTAATTGCCAAAGAAGCTGGCTGTTCACAGAGTGCTGTATCCAAGCATGTTAACAGAAAGTTGAGTGGAAGGAAAAAGTGTGGAAGAAAAAGATGCACAACTAACCAAGAGAACCGCAGCCTTATGAGGACTGTCAAGCAAAATCGATTCAAGAATTTGGGTGAATTTCACAAGGAATGGACTGAGGCTGGGGTCAAGGCATCAAGAGCCACCACACACAGACGTGTCAAGGAATTTGGCTACAGTTGTCGTATTCCTCTTGTTATGCCACTCCTGAACCACAGACAACGTCAGAGGCGTCTTACCTGGGCTAAGGAGAAGAAGAACTGGACTGAACTGAACTTAACCCAGTGGTCCAAAGTCCTCTTTTCAGATGAGAGCAAGTTTTGTATTTCATTTGGAAACCAAGGTCCTAGAGTCTGGAGGAAGGGTGGAGAAGCTCATAGCCCAAGTTGCTTGAAGTCCAGTGTTAAGTTTCCACAGTCTGTGATGATTTGGGGTGCAATGTCATCTGCTGGTGTTGGTCCATTGTGTTTTTTGAAAACCAAAATCACTGCACCCATTTACCAAGAAATTTTGGAGCACTTCATGCTTCCTTCTGCTGACCAGCTTTTTAAAGATGCTGATTTCATTTTCCAGCAGGATTTGGCACCTGCCCACACTGCCAAAAGCACCAAAAGTTGGTTAAATGACCATGGTGTTGGTGTGCTTGACTGGCCAGCAAACTCACCAGACCTGAACCCCATAGAGAATCTATGGGGTATTGTCAAGAGGAAAATGAGAAACAAGTGACCAAAAAATGCAGATGAGCTGAAGGCCACTGTCAAAGAAACCTGGGCTTCCATACCACCTCAGCAGTGCCACAAACTGATCACCTCCATGCCATGCCGAATTGAGGCAGTAATTAAAGCAAAAGGAGCCCCTACCAAGTATTGAGTACATATACAGTAAATGAAGATACTTTCCAGAAGGCCAACAATTCACTAAAAATGTTTTTTGTATTGGTCTTATAATGTATTCTAATTTTTTGAGATAGTAAATTGGTGGGTTTTTGATAAATGTGAGCCAAAATCATCACAATTAAAAGAACCAAAGACTTAAACTACTTCAGTCTGTGTGCACTGAATTTATTTAATACACGAGTTTCACAATTTGAGTTGAATTACTGAAATAAATGAACTTTTCCACGACATTCTAATTTATTGAGATGTACCTGTATATATATAGCAATAATAAACACATACACACATGTATATACGCATACATACATACACATTCTCATACACATATATACATACACATATAATAAATACAACTCTAAACTATATTCCTCTCTCCACAGACCTACTCTGAGAGCCCCCCAAAAACATCAAATATTTACCCCATTTCCCATTAAAAGAATCCCATATCCCCAGCCTTCTACATATTACCTCTTCGAAGGCTGCCACCCTTCCCATCTCCTTGCACCACTCCCGAATTGAGGGTGCTCCCACCGACTTCCACCCCTTAAAACAATCTGCCTGCCTATCATCACACTGGTGAGGACCGAATCTTTTATATATTTATTGCCTACGTTGATGACCGCCCCATCACCCAAAACACAGAGGCTGGGCAAAACTAAATCCGAATGCCCAACACACACAAAACTCTGTACCTTCAACCAAAATTCCTGATTCTCAGTGCACCACCAAAAAACATGGGCCATGTCTCCATCCTCCGATTGGCAACGCCAGCAGGTGGGTGTGTTTTTAAGACCAAGCCTATACAGTCTAGAGGGGGTCCAACAGAATCTATGTAGAATCTTAAATTGTATAAGTTGCACCCTTGTGTCTCTAGATGCAGTCTTAACGTTTTTTTAGAATCCCAGCCCACACTCCATCCTCCAATACCAAATTAAAATCTTTCTCCCATAATCTTTTAATAGAGGTTAAAGCTCCGTCCCCCAGACTCTGAACTAGCAGGGAGTAATACACTGATGCCTCATTACCTTTTCCAAAAGCAGTAATTACCTCTCCCAAAGTATCTGCCACTTTAGGGGGGTGTATGTTACTCCCAAATATAGTACAGAGCAGGTGGAGCAACTGTAAATACCTAAAAAAAACAGAGATCTGGGAATCAAAATCACTTTTATTGTCACACAGCCATATACACAAGTGCAATGGTGTGTGAAATTCTTGGGTGCAGTTCCGATCAACATAGCAGTCGTGACAGTGATGAGACATATACCAATTTACAATAAACATCAGATTTACACAACACAATTTACATATCTAATATACACATAATTACATACAACACAATATACAAATAATAACATACAATGTACAGTATACAATACGCACTATATAGATACACATTATTCAATAAAAAAAAGTATATATAGAATGTACAGTAAGTTGTATTGTACTGTATTGACATTCAGCTGTCAGTCGATAGTCAGTTATTAAGAGAGAATATAATATAATAATAATATAATTTATGACAGTCCGGTGTGAGATATAAGAGTAAGAGTAATAAAGTGCAGTGCTGATGATCGTGGGAGATCAAGAGTTCAAAAGTCTGATTGCTTGGGGGAAGAAGCTATCATGAAGTCGGCTGGTGCGGGTCCTGATGCTGCGATACCGCCTGCCTGATGGTAGCAGTGAGAACAGCCCATGGCTCGAATTCCAAAATGTGTAGCCAAATTACCGAAGGATCTCAACACTCCACTCTCATATAGGTCACAGAGTGTATTAACCCCCCTCGCAATCCACTCTGATCAACAGAAGGGGGACTTATCAATACATAATTTTTGGTTCAGCCATATGCTCGAGGCAACATTCAGATAAATGTCTAAACTAAACACTCTGGACACTTTTGTCCATACTGAGTGCAAATGTGAAATAACGGGGTGCAACTTAGCTTCTCCAGTTAATTTGATAGAAAGGCTTTGTAATGGCGAAATAGGGGCAAGGACTCCTTGTTCAATATGAAACCAGGGAGGGGCTCTCTCAGGCGGAAGCGATCAATGAGCCAAATGTCTGAGACCGAACGCATAATAATAAAACAAAATCTTGGGTAGGCCAAGCCCACTTTTGTCAATCGGTCTATGCAGCTTACTAAAATGTAATCTGGGACGCTTACCATTCCAAATGAAGGACTTTGCTATGCTATCAAATTGCTTGAAATAAGAGAGGGGGACATCTATAGGGAGAGACTGTAGCAGGTAGTTGAATTTCAGAATACAATTCATTTTAGTAACGTTAACCTTCCCAATCATCGATAAGTGTAATGAAGCTCACCTGTCCACATCGCTCGAAAATGTTTTTATTATAGGGTCAAAATTAACAAAATCAGACAAATTTGCTGGAAATAAAATACCCAAATACTTGATGCCCTGTTTGGGCCATTGGAAGGCGCCTGGCTGGAAGGCCGCTACTGGACAGTACGCTGTCAAAGCCAAAGCTTCGGATTTAGACCAGTTGACTTTGTATCCTGAGAACTTGGAAAAGGAATTTAATAATTCTGTGGAGGCAAGGCATAGATCTAGTGGGGTCGGAGACGAAAAATAAAATATCATCTGCGTAAAGCAGAAGCTTATGTGCCACACCTCCCGCCACCACCCCTGGAAAATCATCCTCCTTTCTTATCGCAGCTGCTAATGGTTCCAGGGCAAGACAGAACAATAATGGGGAAAGAGGGCAACCCTGTCGAGTGCCCCTATCCAGAGTAAAATAATCTGAAATTAATCCATTTGTTTGTACCGCTGCTTGTCTATAAAGTAACTTAATCAAGCCAATAAATGTACTCCTGAACCCATATATTTCCAAAATCTTAAAAAGATAATCCCATTCTACCAATCAAATGCCTTTTCAGCATCAAGTGAGATGGCAGCTACCAGAGACTGATCATTCACTACTGACCACATGATATTGATGAGATGCCTGATGTTATCAGAAGAGCTACAATCCTGAATAAACCCCACTTGATCTATATGTATAAGAGATGTGATAACTTTACTTAATTGGTTAGCCAAAATTTTTGCCAACATTTTTACATCAAGCTGGATCAGGGAAATTGGACGGTAACTTTTACACTCGCATGGATCTTTGTCCTTTTTAAGAATCAGACTGATCTGGGCTTGAGTCATGGTTGGAGGAAGCTTTCCATTCTTTAATGATTCTTGGCGTGATCATATAACATTAAAATAATAAAAAAAACTAGCAAAGTGCGCAGAGCTAGTTGCTCGGCATCACATGACCCCCGACTCATATTAAAGCTTAAAAACAAGCTAAAAGTATCATAAAAGTAATCAATGCAGCTTGTATGTCATATGCCAAGTCTTTTGAAGGCATACGACAGGTTTTGTGAGCAACAACATGAAATTTAAGTAATTTTTCAGTACAAATCTTCATCCATGTGTGGTCTGAGACATGCCTGTTCAAGATTTAAACCTAAAAATTACTTGGATTTCATGTGTTAAGACTTTTCATTTTTAGATGAACTATTCCCTTAAGTCTCACAATCGTTTGATTTTTTGTTTTGTTTTTTTAACAGAACTAGCTCTGAACAAGTACCTGATCTCCCTCAGAGAGAGTTAGAGAGAGATGTTGTTAGAAGGTACTGGGGGAAGTGACATTTAAAAGTGTGGCGCAGCAGTTGTTTGTTTGAAATCTTGAAGACATCTGGAGTTCTTACAGCATCTGATTAAAGAGAGAAATCAAAACAGATCTGCACATGTGAGTCTTCTCCTCGTTTAATGAAACACTCTTCATCTGAACTGAAACAGAGGACCCCTCATTCAGAAGAACTGGGCATTGAGCGGAGATCGGGGCCAGTTGTCACACTTTTAACTCTAGTGAATATTTACCAAGTCCATTTCTGTATAGACACAAACCTTAAAGTTTTGATGGCAAAAACAGCTCATAAACTTTTTCACTGTCATTGCCTTATTACTATATGGGGTAAGTTGTCACAGTGGAACCTTCCATTAAACAGCCTATTATAGGCTTTTCAGCAAAGTTTACACAACAGTAAAACAAAAATGAACAAAATAATTCATGAAACAGCAAAAAATGTAAAATGAAACATACAAAAATATCAAGCCATTACTCTGGCCAACAAATACTGTAGTTATTTTAAGTACTACTATGTTATGACATTTAAAGAAATAAGCATTAGATACAATGCACTTATTATTCTTAAAGTAATACCAGGTAAACAGTCTTTGGCTACGAATTGTCATTGTTAATTGGAAATGATAATATTGGTTTTATCAAATCAATATTAAATGTATATACACTAATGGAAAGGCATAAGTTTATATGCTAAGAAATGAAAAGAAAAAATGGCACATAAAAATTGAGAGAGACAGAAAGTGAGAGAGAGAGAGAGAGAGAGAGAGAGAGAGAGAGAGAGAGAGAGAGAGAGAGAGAGAGAGAGAGAGAGAGAGAGAGAGAGCATGGATTGCTGTGGCAGTAGATTTAGTGTTGCATTTATCATGTCACCCCTCTGGTCAAATCAGGTGTTTACTGCAATGTGCTCAAATACATTTTCACTTGACTCATGCAAACAGTGAGGCAGATCTGACAGAAGAACTGGTGAGGGGATAAAGGTCACTCTCAGGGGCCTCAGCGGTCTCTTGGGACGCTTGACAAGAGCTCATGCAGACGGTGTTAAAGTCTCGTGTCTGTGTCATTAATTAATACATTTATTGATGCATCTCTCCCAGAGAGCAGCGCTTCAATATGGATTCTCTCGTCCAGCATCTGTACGATGCAGTTTCAATGGATGCTGGAGTCAGAGATCAGAAACTGTTCAACAAACGAAACCCAAACTAATGAATTTTTTTTGC
This sequence comes from Myxocyprinus asiaticus, assembly GCF_019703515.2. Taxonomy (NCBI): domain Eukaryota; kingdom Metazoa; phylum Chordata; class Actinopteri; order Cypriniformes; family Catostomidae; genus Myxocyprinus; species Myxocyprinus asiaticus. The sequence continues at coordinate 677,077 of NC_059344.1, forward strand.
AGAACGTTATAGAAAACAGACACAAAAACAATGTCTGACTGTCAGATTTAGCTGTGGGAGGAGATGTAAAATACACAAATGCCCTATTTTGAGAGCATTAAGGACAGTGCTTTGCAATACGTCATATGCACAAAGTCATTGATCATGACCGTGAAGCTCAGGTGCTTTCATGCAAGCGAGTGCTAAGTATTGTGGGCTGGCAAAATAGTGTGCGCAAATTGCGCATTATGTCCTTATGACAGTGACACGCTCCTTACATACATGGATTGTGCAAAATTCTTTCAAATTCCTTTTCAGTTCATGAGTTGAAATTTGAATTGAATTGTCCACACCCCACAGGAAGCTGAAGTTGATTTGGACTGATTGGAAGCAGACTTCACACTGCATTTCAATTCAAAGAAACTCAACACATTCACACTGCACAATTTCATTAGTCCAAGATGCATTTTGTGACAAATAATTATGCTATCATATGCCATTTTTTCCCTAATTTATTTAACTTATAGACATTACATTTCTCTCTAAAAAAATTATGAATTATTTCAAAAACAAACCTAACATTACCATCAAAAGATTATGTTTTTGCTGTACAGCACCAGAAATGGTCCACCACATTATTTTCATTATTATTCAAAATTTGAATCTCTTGATTGTTTCATATATTGAGCAAATTAGAGCGTTCATGTAAATGAAGTGTACTTTCACCATATATAAATATTGTGAAATAAATGGAATACAAAACTTTAAACATGATTACAGTTTATTTTATTTAATATTCATAATCAATAATGTAAAAGTGATTGCTAGAACTTAAAGAAATTAAGTGTGCATTGCTTTTATTTCAAGTTTAATTAATTAACTTTATTTTAAGTAAATTAACTGAACTTAAATTGTCAACTTGCTATGACTTTTACTTATTAGCTGTACATATTACATATTAATTTTACAAATTTAACAAATACATATTTAAATTAAGTAACTTTAAAAAGATTTCTTAAATTCTGTCAACTTAGTCTTATGAAAATTGCATCCTTAATTGACGGTCCTAAACTGTTCAATATTCTGAGCATCTAATGTACATTTCTATAAACATATATTTCATTGAAACTGATGTGCTTGCTGTCTTAAACTGATAATATCACATTTGTATGCGTCACATGAACGCTTATAAAAAGATAAAAACACATATAAAGGGCAAGCACAGACCTCAACACTTGGTACATAGAACAAGACAAGGATAACAATCAATAAATTGATAATTTTAGTAAAGAAACAAACTCATTGTGACAACGCAAAACAACAAGCTACCTACCATGACAACAAAATCAACAACAACAATGTAAATAACACCATGCAAATGACCAACAATGCAACCATATTGTTCATGCCCCAGTACATGCAGAAGAGGGTAAATGGGACTGAACCACATAAACAATTTGTGTAGGCCAATTTGAATTCAAATACATGCATTAATCCAACTCTTTGTTACGCGTTCCTGCAAGTTGCTAAGCAAAACACAAAACAGCATTGTTTACTTCATAAGACATTTTTTTATAGTGTAATGTTTTTAGAAAACCTAATTTGTTATGTATATGATTTCATGTTTCATGTTATACTGAAAAATCAAATGAATAATAAAAAAATTAAAAACAGTCAGATGAATTTCTTTGAATTTCATTCCATTTTAAATCTACTTCCTTAAATTCAAATTTGAATTGCAATTCTACATCCTTTTTGCAACCTCAATTCAAATTAAATCGAAATTCAGGAATTGAAATGGAATTAAATTGACACTCTTCATTCAATTCTGAATGGCGCACAACACTGATATACACTCATGAAAAATGTGCTTGTCAGGACCAATTGGATAAAGGCTCTGTTAAATTATAGAGAATGTCAGCGTAATTAACCATATATTAGATCTACTAACACACATGAAATCCCCAAAATGCAAATGCCGGAAATGAGTTTAGACTTTGCCTGAGAATAGACATGGTTCTCAGATGTCTTAGAACATTTGGATACATTCAATACCCAAAAAAACACCTGATACACCCTAGTAACCACACAACAACACTTAAACAACCACCCAGAATACCCTAGCAACTGCAAAGCAAAACCTAAACAACCACCTAGAACACCCTCGAAACCACAAAGTAACACCCTAGCAACTGCAAAGCAATACCCAAACAACCACCAGGAACACCCTAGCAACCACAAAATTAATACCCTAGCGACTGAAAAGCAATACCCAAACAACCACCAAGAACACCCTAGCAACTGCAAAGCAATACCTTAGCAACCAGACAGAAACACATAAACAACCACCTGGAACACCCTAACAACCGCAAAGCAATACCCTAGCAACCAGAGAGCAACACCTAAACAACCACCTAGAACACCCTAACAACCGCAAAGCAATACCCTAGCAACCAGAGAGCAACACCTAAACAACCACCCAGGTTACACTAGCAACTAAATAGCAACACCTTAACAACCACTTAGAACACCCTATCAGCCACAAAGCAACACCTTAGAAACGGCAAAGCAATATGCAAACAACCACCCGGAACACCCTAGCAACTGCAAAACAACACCCTAGCAGCTGCAAAGCAACACCCAAACAACCACCCGGAACACACTAGCAATCACAAAACAATACACTGTTAAACCACACAGCAACATCCAAACAACCACTCAGAGCACCCTAACAACCATAAAGCAATACCCTAGAAACTACAAAATGATACAGAAACAACCATCTGGAACACCCTAGCAATGTCAAAGCAATACCATGGCAATCACAAAACAACTCCTAAAAACACTCAGAATACCCTAGCAACTGCAAAGCAACACCTAAACAACCACCTAGAGCACCCACGCAACTGCAAAGCAACACCCTAGAAACTGCAAAACAATACCCAAACAATCACCTGGAACACCCTAGCAACCACAAAACAATACCCTAGCAACAACACAGCAACATTTAAACAACCATAAAGAGCACTCTAGCAACCACAAAGCAAAACGCTATCAACCACAAAGCAACACACAAACAACCACAAAGCAACACCTTGCAACTGCAAAACAATACCAAAACAACCATCTGGAACACCCTAGCAACTGCAAAACAATACCCAAAACAACTATCCGGAACACCCTAGCAAACGCTAAGCAATACGATAGCAGTAAACATAACACCTAAAAAACACTCAGAATAACCTAGCAACTGCATAGCAATACCTAAACAAGCACCTAGAACACCCAAGCAACCACAAAGCAACACCGTAGCAACTGCAAAACAATCCCCAACAACCATTCTGAACACCCTAGCAACCACAACGAAACACCCTAGCTACTGCAAAGCCCCAAACAACCCCCTGGAACACCCAAGCAATCACAAAGCAACACGCTAGCAATTGCAAAGAAACACCCAAACAACCACACGGAACACACTAACAACCACAAATTAAAACCCTAGTAACCATTCAGTAACACCTAAACAACCACCCAGAACACCCAGGCCACCGTAAAACAATATCCTAGCAACCACACAGTAACACCTAAACAACCACCCACAACACCCTAGCAACCACAAAGCAACATAGAAACAGGCACTCAGTATTGTGGTGATGAGGTTTTACACAAGCACAAACTGCAGTCAAGTTGAACTGCAAACAATATTCTGTTGTATTTTACTGTAAGTGAACAATACAACAGTACACTGTACTGAATGAAACTTTCTCTGTCTCTTTTTTGCCTCTTCTCTCTGTCTGTGGGAATATCGACCATTCCAGAGAGATTTATCCCCCCAAAAGAGCAGAATAGTGAAGTGGATAAAGTCTTGTATCGTTAGCTGTAGGGTTCAGATGCGTTCATGCTGATCTGAGCGCAGTTTCTTAACGAATCTGAGCTGCTGCGCACGAGTGTAATTGGTCTCCTGACATCAGCGCTCGCCCGATTAGCATGTCTTTGAAGCGGCCGATTCACATTAGCCTCTGAAACAAAGAGCTGTCAAAAAAATGATGATTAGCCAGAAGCTGCGGCAGTCGTTTTGATGCTGATGCTCTAAGTCATCATACCTTTAAACGCTCCTAGAAGGATTTTAGATCAAATGGTGAACCAGCCCAGACCTGATCGCCCCGTTCACCGATACTATCAGCGGATTAATGTGAGGGTGTAATTAGTTGACGGCTGTTTGAGGTCACCAGAGCTTTGATGTCATCGTCATTAGTGCTGATAAACGGACGCTAACTGTGTTTGTGTGTTCAGAGCGCTGCAGAAACGGGCCACTTTCATGTTGTGTCCATTCAGAAGAGAGGTTAGAATTCCTTGTAAATTCAGTTCAATTCCAGGTAGCAAAAAGGACGCATAATTGTGATTTGAATTTAAATGAAATGAATAAGAATAAAAATGGACTGAAAGTGTAGTTTTAGAACTTTCCAGTTTAGTATGCATTATCCAAAAACTTTTTTTTTTTTTTTCAGATTACACAATTATCACAAAAATATATAATTTTATGATTTACACATTTTAATTTCACAACAAAATTCCATCAAATTGAATTGAGGATTCTATAAACAAATAAAATAATAATTATATAAAAAATATTTGAAATTTAATTTTATACATTTTGTTAAAAATTACATAATTCAATTTGATGAATCAATGCTCATGTTTAATCAGAAAAGCAATTACATCCTACTCACTTTACTTTCTAAAACACATTTGATTTTCTGCTCAATGTATTAATATATACAGTATGTAATTTATATATATATATATATATATATATATATATATATATATATAACTGTGTGAAAACATACTGTATATAAATACATATCGTTCTTCATTATACATAAATAATATTTTAGAAATGTGGGTAACTCAAGTTATGTACATACAGTTAATAGCTTTAATTAAAAACATAAAATTAGATTACAGTAATTACTTCATTATATTACACTGTTGATTATGTTTTAAGTGCAACAACTATACAATTCTGTTTAATTAATATTTTGTTATAATTCAACAAATCAACTTTCATTTTAAGGACCATGGTAGTATAGAAAAATGTAAAGTTTTAATAGAAGCAGTATTGGACTTTGTCATTTTTACACTTGACAACCCAAGTCAAAAATATCAAAAATATTTATATATTTAGCCTATTTTTAAGATTACAAATTTCAGTTTCCTAAGAAAATTCCATCAAATTGAACTGGGTAATGTTTAACAAAATTAACTTAAAACTTACAACATTTTGTTTTTTATTTTATTTTATTAAATACTGAATTCAATATGATGAAACTGAAATACATAAAGCTTACACTATAATATTTTTTTGTGTAAATGGAAATGAATGGCTAAAATATTCTTAAAATAGATTGCTAAAGTCATGTGTTTGGAACAACATGACTATGAATAAATAATGACCACTTTTATTTTCGAGTTAAATCTTCCTTTAAATCTGTATGTAATGTCATAACATGGTAATAATGTGTTTAACATCACAGTGTCATAACATGGTAATAACATGTTTATAACACAACAACATGTGTAGTATGTGTTTACACGAGCAGTCAGAGGTTTATTTACTCTGTGGAGGTTGCATTTTCCGATAGTCTGATTTTATGAGCTTGTAGAGATCGTACAGTGATCTGATTAGCAGGAAAGATGGCTCGCAAATCCACGGATGAGCAGTCTGATACGTGGAGGTGCGGTTGTTACTGAGAAATATCAGACCACCAGATGACCCCATTGACCAATCAGAATCCAGTATTCCAGAGAGCTGTGCGATGACATTTTATAATTTCTTCTCAGATGTAAAACATGTTAATACTCTAGTCAGACAAAACTTCTGTGTAAATGTAAAACTAAACTTCTCCCTCTCTCTCTCTCTCTCTCTCTCTCTCTCTCTCTCTCCCTCTGACTGCTGTGAGTGTATAAATATTTAAAGAGTGACTGTAGAGAAGAGCTTTTAATTGGTCGGTACTTTACACTTCATTTAGCGTGACACACTCCACTGGCATCACACTGTGTTTCTTCTTGCTCTCTCTCTCAACACCTTTGGAAATCATCGCTCAGGTCACTGGGTTTGTCCCAAGTGCAAAATTACATCCATTTGATGCCATTTGGATACAATTTTCACCTGTCTTAAAGGAACAGTTCTCCCAAAAATGAGCATTCTGTGATCACTTCCCTTCTCCCTTACTAACTGTTACTTCTCTATTCAGTTGTGATTATATTCACAATGTAGCACAGCATCTCATAACTTATTGCTTAAATATTGAATAATAAGGCACATTTTGTCGAAGTGTAAGTGTAGAATTGACCACTGTATTTGCTCATGTTTGTATAACAGTGTGTTCTAGCATAAGGATGGTTTACTTCGAACAGCATGTCAGATCTTTCACATCTGTGATCAAAGCTCAGCATAGTTTTCATTTTACTAATGCTGCATGTTGCATATCTGACACGCTGACGGGCGAGAAGAGAGCAGAGCTCCTCAAACACATGTGAGAACTTCAACACCAGCAAAACAGGAGATTTAGTTCAGAATGGATCATCACTTGTGGCGAATTAAAATTCAAACAATTCTTAATAATTTTTCAGCTACCAGTCAATTAAATAAGGGGGCAGTTTCTTCCAGGTCTCATAGAATGTCATTTTTACGTAGCTTGTTGTACGATTCAGTTTCCTGAACACTAGAGGCGCTACAACACCTATGAGTTGTATTCACTTTCACACAAATCACAAGTAAAATGGCTGATTATAAGTTAAAACACTTTTCACCCTGTTCCTCACACAATGCTATCTTATGACATCTAAACACTTTTACTGTAATGCATGCCCTGTGACACATTAGATGAAAGTGTCAAAGAAGCACCGCAGAATTACATGCTTGAGTTTTACATCTTACATTTGCTTTTTTCTTACACTATCGGTTAGATTTAGGTTTAAACTTTAGGTTAGGGAGGTCGGTCGGTTTTGTTGAGCATTAACCTTAAAAAGCTCATCTGTTTGGGAGAACATTTAACTCACTTTTAGCGCCACACAGTGGACATTTCACATCGGAACTGCCGCAATACGTGTCATGAACCACAAAATATAATTGAGCAAAAATGTCGCCACCGTCAAATTATTATAATTGTTTTTTTTTCATGAGATCAGACTTGTCTGGTTATAATGCTCTTCTACATCATTTGATGAATTACTGCTGCAATATCGATAAAAATTCATTTCAATAAAATGTCATTTATGCACCAGGTTTGTTAAATTACATTTATTTCAATGAATCAATTCAAAGCTCAAGGAGTACAACAATTCCATGATTCATTCACGGAATCACTCAAAAAAAGTTCACAGAAAAAATCAAGTACTTGTATTTGGATTAAATTACATTTTAAAATATTCATAATTGCACTACAGTTACTTTCTTATGGATTACAATTGTTCATTACATGGAATTTCCATAATAAAGGCAAGTGACATCAAATAAAAGAGTTAGATTGGAAGTAACCCAAAAGTAATTGGATTAGATTACACCAAAAATGTAATCTACAAGATTATGTTACTGATTGCAATTTTTGCTATGTAATTTGTAATCAGTACCCAGATACAATTCAGAAGTAATCTGCTCAGCACAGAAGAAATGTAACCTACAAAATGTGCTTGGTAACATCTAAATTAACTGGTTTTATTCAAGTCAAAATCTTATTTAACATCACTTAATCAACCTGAATACATTAGGTTACAAAAAGAAAACAAATTTTAAGGGATAGATCAAGTTGAAATAGCTCTTTGGGGTGACAACTGGAGATAACCACTTTTTACAGTGTAATTTACATAGGAAAGAAACATGTTTGCACAGCAAAGTACGGAAATGACTTTAAATACTTGTGGCGCAGTGTTATTTCAATGCATTTAGACCTGGTTAAATTAGATTGCAGGTGAAAAGTGAATAAGATACAGGTTTTGCACCAAACTACCGTGCACAAAAGTGGTGCAACTGTTTAGTGAATTCATCCCTCAGTGTTACGCAACAGACTGACCACACTGTGAACTCGGCGACAGCATGTCGAAAGTTCTGCTGCTGAAATCACTGCCCCCAGTGGCTGAAGCTGGAAGTGTTGAGGTGAAATGTCCACAGGGTGGCGCCAAATGCGAGTTGTATTTTTAGTTGTTAATGTAATAATGTAATAAAGTCAACCGGAATACATATTTTATTAATTCTACTCCCTAACTCAAACACCAACCCAAAACCTAACCGTTAGTGGAGTAAAAGTGTAATTTTAGAGTGAAAATACAACCTTCGAATCAGGATCATCCTTGTTTATGTGAATGTGATTACTTCCTGGTTTGCACAGGACCAGAACCCCTATATCTGAAGTTGCTTGTGCTATCAGTAGTGCAAAAGGGCAAGGTAACATGTTTGAATTTGTGCAAAAATGTCAGTTGGGGGATACCGCTTGTCAGTAATTCAGCTGAATGGGGTCGATTTCAAGGTGAACATTCGGAAACAACATGTCGATTTCTCGTGTGATCATATTGTATGCAATGACAGTTTGAGAATCCAACAGACATTGTGGTTAATGCTGGTAAAAGACTTTGAGAATGAGTGAATTTCATGGTTCCCTGTCACTCACTCGACGTTGTGTCGATGTAGTGACACTAGGGGTCACTTTTGGGAGCCAGAGACACCTCTGCTCTTTGATAAACGGCCAATGAAAATTGGCGAGTGGTATTTGCATGCCACTCCCCCGGACATATGGGTATAAAAGGAGCTGGTATGCAACCACTCATTCAGGTTTTCTCTTCGGAGCTGAACGGTCATGCTCATTGAGCTGAATATTACTGTTCATTCACCTCTGCTGGATCTGATGGCGCATTTCAGCGGCTTCTCCCTCCTCTGCACTGGTGCACTGCAGAGAACGCCCCTGGGCGCTTCGGCAGAAAAACTAGAACATATATTTGCTGAAAGAGCCTTTTTCTCCTCTAAAAGAGTATATATTTCTCTAAAAGAGCGCACACATGGAACGTTTTTTAAAGACGTGTCTTTTCAAAGATGCCTTTCCGATTGTGTGTTATTCCTGGTTGCGGTCGTTATCTCTCAACTTCGGATGGTCATGATCGCTGTCTTTCGTGTCTGGGCGTGACCCACACGGAGGCAGCGTTTGTGAATGGTTCATGTTCTCACTGCGAGAACATGACCATGGCAACCTTGCGGTTGCGGCTTGCTTTCCTAAGAAAGCAAGCCACCCCAGCGGCTCCCTGCCTCGGTCCTTCTACCTACGAGTATGAGGCCAGCGCGGCTAGCGCTTGACGGCTAAAGCTTACAGTGCTGCTGGACAAGCCGCCCCTGCCCTGCACGCCATGGCTCTCCTGCAGGTCCACCAAGCCAAGGCACTGAAAGAACTGCACGAGGGTAGTTCCGCCCCAGATTTGATGCAGGGTCTGCGCTCACGACCGACCTTGCCCTCCGGGCGACGAAGGTCACGCCGCGGTCTCTCGGGCGGACGATGGCCACACTAGTGGTCCAGGAACGCCATCTTTGGCTCAACATGGTCGAGATGGGCGAGGCCGACAAGACACGGTTCCTTGCTGCCCCCATTTCCCAGGCTGGCCTATTCGGCGACACCGTAGAGGACTTTGCCCAGCAGTTATTGACGGTGAAGCAGCAGATGGAGGCAATCTGGCACATCCTGCCCCGGCGTGGCTCAAGACCCCACACCCCGTCTGTTCATCGCCAAGGGCATCCCCCTGTGGTGACTGCACCGGCTTCACCGCAGCCCGCCCCTTTGGCCCGGCCCCGGCATGGAGCCCACCACAGGAAGCCGACGCCACCCGTCTCTCAGCCGGCACCGAAGAACTCACGGAGGTCCTCGAAGCGCCCCTGAGACAGGCAACCCAGGGACGAGGGAGCTGGTAGGAAGACCACTCCATCCCCCGGTGGAGGGCCGGGTGGAAAATCTTTTGTTGCCTTTTTGTTTGATTTCGCCCAACAGTTCAGCAAAGGAGCGGCTTCCTTCCTCCCTGGATCACATACCCGGTGCGTACGGTCGTCACCAAGACTACCGTCCATGGGCTTTTTCTTGCAGAATTGGCACTCCAGCGGTGCTCTTTCCACCCCTGATTAGGGTTAGGGACAGGCCTCTTCCTCCCCCATCCCAGGCTGTTCCGGGGGTGGTCACAAGGAGCCAGGTAAGTGCTTTGATGTCCCTGGACTCACCACGGCCACGACGTGCTGTGGCACCTCGTGCTCTGCCCCGCCGCGAGGCCCCACCTGCTGGTACGTCTGACGATGTTGTCCCCTTGGTCCCCCTCGCGCGGAATTTGGACGCGTGGCTCGCGCTTTCCAATCCGTCGCGGTGCCTGATCCGGACTGTCTGACTTGGCTATGCGATTCAGTTTGCCAGGCGCCCACCCAGGTTCAGCGGTATTCACTTCACCTTGGTCAAGGGCGAAAACGCCGCCACCCTGCGCGCGGAGATCGCTACCCTCCTACGGGAGGACGCGATAGAACCTGTCCCTCCAGCCGAGGTGAAGAAAGGGTTTTACAGCCCCTACTTCATCATACCGAAAAAAGGTGGTGGGTTGTGGTCAATCTTGGACCTGCGAGTACTGAACCAGGCTTTACACATACTCCCGTTCAAGATGCTGACGTAAAGACGCATTCTGGCGAGCGTCCGGCATCAAGATTGGTTCACGGTGGTAGACCTGAAGGATGTGTACTTCCACGTCTTGATCCTTCCTCGACACAGACCCTTCCTGCGGTTCGCGTTCAAGGGTCAGGCATATCAGTACAAAGTCCTCCCTTTCGGCCTGTCCCTGTCTCCTCGCATCTTTACGAAGATAGCAGAGGCTGCCCTTGCCCCGCTAAGGGAGGTGGGCATTCGCATTCTCAACTATCTCGATGACTGGCTAATCCTAGCTCACTCTTGAGACGTGTTGTGTGCACACAGGGACCTGGTGCTCTCACACCTCAGCCGACTAGGGCTTCAGGTCAACTGGGAAAAGAGCAAGCTCCTCCTGGTTCAGAGCATCTCTTTTCTCGGTTTGGAGTTGGATTCAGTCTCCTTGACGGCGCACCTTACGAACGAGCGCGCCCAGTTGGTGCTGGCCTGTTTGAAGGCATTCAAACAGGGAACAGCGGTTCCACTGAAACATTTTCAGAGGCTCCTGGGGCATATGGTGTCCTCGGCGGTGGCCAACCCGCTTGGGTTGATGCATATGAGGCCGCTTCAGCACTGGCTCCAGACTTGAGTCCCGAGACAGGCATGGCACCACGGGACACACCGCGTGGCCATCACTTCGGTCTGTCACTGCCTTTTCAGCCCTTGGACCGACCTCTCGTTTCTACGAGCAGGTGTTCCCCATAGAACTGGTCTCCAGGCACGTCGTGGTCATGACGGACGCCTCAAAAATGGGCTGGGGCACTGTTTGCAATGGGCATGCAGCCGCCGGCCTCTGGATGGGCCCGTGACTGCATTGGCACATCAACTGCCTCGAGTTGTTGGCAATTCTGCTCGCCCTGCGGAGGTTCCGGCCATTGATCCAGGGCAAGCACATGTTAGTTCGAACAGACAGCACGGCAGAGGTAGCATATGTCAACCGCCAAGGCGGTCTGTGCTCTCATGTATGTCACAACTCGCCCGCCGTCTCCTCCTCTGGAGTCAGCAGCACTTCAAGTCGCTGCGAGCCACTAACATCCCGGGCAACCTCAACACTACAGCAGATGCGCTGTCATGGCAGGTTTCCCTCAGGGGAGAGTGGAGACTCCACCCTCAGGTGGTCCAGCTTATTTGGAGTCGATTGGGACGGGCACAGGTGGACCTGTTCGCCTCCCAAGAATCCTCCCACTGCCCGCTCTGGTACGCCCTCACCGAGGCTCCCCTCAGCATAGACAGCTGACCCCCTGGCCTATGCAAATATGCGTGTCCTCCAGTGAGCCTACTTGCACAGACCCTGTGCAAGTTTAGGGAGGACGAGGAGCAGGTCATCCTGGTAGCACCCTACTGGCCCACCCAGATGTGGTTCTCGGACCTCACGCTCCTCACGACAGCTCCACCCTGGCGAATTCCCCTGAGGAAGGACCTTCTTTCTCAGGGATGGGGCACCCTCTGGCACCCACGCCCAGACCTCTGGAATCTCCATGTCTGGCCCCTGGATGGGATGCAGAAGACCTAAGCGGTCTACCACCCGCAGTGGTAGACATGATCACTCAGGCTAGGGCCCCCTCTACAAGGCGCCTGTATGCCTTTAAGTGGCGTCTATTCGCTAAGTGGTGTTCTTCCTGACGCAAAGACCCCCAGAGATGCGCAGTCAGATCAGTGCTTACCTTCCTGCAGGAGAGGCTGGAAGGGAGGCTGTTCCCTTCCACCTTGAAGATGTACGTTGCCGCCATAGCAGCACACCACGATGCAGTCGACGGTAAGTCCTTAGGGAAGCATGACCTGATCATCAGGTTCCTAAAAGGCGCCAGGAGGCTGAATCCCTCCAGACCGCACCTCGTTCCCTCATGGGATCTCTCCGTAGTTCTTCAGGGTCTGCAGAGAGCCCCCTTTGAACCTTTGCAGTCAGCCAAGCTTAAGGCACTCTCCTTGAAGACTGCCCTCCTGACTGCGCTCACTTCCATCAAGAAGGTAGTTGACCTGCAAGCGTTCTCTGTCAGCGAAACGTGCCTGGAGTTCGGTCCAGGTTACTCTCATGTGATCCTGAGATCCCGACCGGGCTATGTGCCCAAGGTTCCCACCACCCCTTTTAGGGACCAGGTGGTGAACCTGCAAGTGCTACCCCAGGAGGAGGCAGACCCAGCCCTGTTGTTGCTGTGTCCGATGCACGCTTAACGCATCTATTTGGATCGCACGCAGAGCTTTAGGATCTCTGAGCAGCTCTTTGTCTGCTTTGCTGCACAGCAGAAAGGAAGCGCTGTCTCCAAGCAGAGGATCGCCCACTGGCTCATTGACGCCATAACTATGGCATATCTCGCCCAGAACATGCCGCCCCTGGTAGGGCTATGAGCCCATTCACCAGAGGTGTAGCAGCTTCCTGGGCCCTGGCCAGAGGTGCCTTTCTAACAGACATTTGCAGAGCAGTGGGCTTGGCAACACCCAAAACCTTTGCAAGGTTCTACAACCTCTGGGTGGAACCGGTTTCGTCCCAGGTAGTGGCACGCAACACAAGTGGATAAGCCCGGGATATCCGGCCGGGTGTATCACTTGTACATAGCGCCTTCCACCTCCCTTGGAGCTGAAGACGTGCGCCATTCATTCCCAGTAGTGTTCACAAACTTGGTTGACTTCCTCCGAGCCCTGTGGCAGTCGAGTTTTCGGAAAGACTCGCTGCCGGCCCAGTACATGCACTAACTAAGAGCTCTGTTCTGGGGTAGGTGCTCCGCATGTGGTGGTTCCCTGTAAGGCTAACCCCATGCGATATATATATTCCACTAGTTCGTTTCCCTGCTGGAAAACTGTGTCTTCCTTGGGCAGAGCCCCTCTGCCCCAGTCTCCATGTTTGTAGTAACTCCTCCCCATTGGGCAGATCTACCTTGAAGGCTCTCCACATGGTTGGAAAGACCATGTGACGTATTCTTCCACTTAAATATCCCCCCCTCTCTTTGGGCGAGGTGTGGTCTCCGCGGTGTCTTCCCCTTGGGAGGGACGCCCCCCGACTAGACCTGGCGGCCCAGTCAGATAATACCCCTTCTTTTTTAGGGAGTGGAAAAAGAGAAGGGGAAAAGAGGCCACGACTGGGTAAAGCCTGTCTCAATCTTTGGGTTGTTGACTTGTCCCCAAAAAGGGCTGTTCGACACTCAAAACTATGTTGGGGGAGGTTACGTGTCGACCTGGTGCGCTGGCTATGAGGCACACAGCAGTCTGCCCACCACACACCGCCAGTTCACGTAACACAGTTCAGCCAGTTGTGGCGTTTCGTATAGGGACCACTAGTGTCACTACATCGACACAACATCGAGTGAGTGACAGATAGGGAAAGTCATGGTTACTTGTGTAACCTCCGTTCCCTGATGGAGGGAACGAGACATTGTGTCTCTCCTGCCACAATGCTGAACTACCCGCTGAAATGGCCGGACCTTATATCGGCTCCTCAGCATAAAACCTGAATGAGTGGTTGCATACCAGCTCCTTTTATACCCATATGTCCGGGGGAGTGGCATGCAAATACCACTCGCCAATTTTCATTGGCCTTTTATCAAAGACCAGAGGCGTCTCGGGCTCCCAAGAGTGACCCCTAGTGTCACTACATCGACACAATGTCTCGTTCCCTCCATCAGGGAATGGAGGTTACACAAATAACCATGACGTTTTCACCTTGAGGGAGAGTCAGAGAGCCAGAGAAACATTTTTTAAAAATGAGAAACTACAAGAGAAATCAAAATAGACACACATGCGTCAACTGTTGACATACAGTAAGAGTTAAATAAAATAATTCTCAGATCATTTGCTCTTGAAAGAATTGGATGAGAAATTATTTGGATCTTTTGATTGTACAATGGAATCTTGGCAAATCTAAGCACAGTTTGAGACATTGTTGAGATCTCTTTTGAAACTCAAAACTTTTTTTCTGAGAAGTCATTGATGTCTATGAGAAACATTTCAGATATGAAAGTGCTCTCATTTGTCATTTTCTTTATATGGGCTGGAAAATCACTTCTAATGGCACATTAATACGTAATATTTATTTAAAGCTTTATAAATACATAAGCAGAGGATATTTGTATTTGATTGTAGAGTGGCAGGAGATTTATCCCCATGGAAAACTCCAGTAGAGCTCTAACGACTGACAGACGAGCTAAGAGGAGATTTTCTAAAAGCTCATGGAAAATCCTTCACGCCACGTGGATCTGACATTCCCGAGTCTCAGCTGCTTTTTGTAATTCTGGACTTGAAATGAGGAGAAATGAGCTCTTGAAAAATTCACAAACTGCTCTCGTAGAGATGTCTCGCGGGGATCACGTTTGCCAAGATTCTTCTGCTCTCATTCGTAAATCCCAACATAATAATGAGGAAAAATGATACGGAATCAACAAAATGGTGCTTTATTAAACAGTAATATAAGTTTCTACTAGAGGATTTATTCAGTTTTGGAGGTTCACATACTTTTTCTCACACTCTTGTAAAGTTTGTCACATCGGGCACAAGTTTTCTGACACTATATCTGAATGATACACAAGTTTGTATTATATTATTTAGTGCAAGAGTTGTACAGAAATGTACAGAAAATATATAATTATTTAATTGAACGGAAAACACAACGTTTATAAAGTTTTAATTAAACCGCCTCGTCTTGTGGGACAGTTTTCACTGGAGTATGTTCTACTGATGTGTACATTTCCTCCAAACTTCCTCGAGAGTGAATTAACGAAGTGATAACGAATGTGTGTGTGTCCGTGAGGAAGCTGTGAGCGAGCGCTCTGAACTGTTTTCTGCCACTCTGCCCTACTTCTGTCTGAGACGAACCCAAATGAAAGCGCACAAACCGCTGTATCTAACCACATTTCTAAACCACACACACCCAAAATAAGCTTTATTATTTCTCTCCTTCTTGTTCTTTTATGGAAGTTTTGCTGTGCGTCTTTTATAACAAAGAGCTGCTTTCATTCTGGGAAGCAAAACAGGAAGTGCTTTAATTCTGAGAGAAGCGTGGGAACTGTGTGGGACAGCCATCATTTTATTTATTTATTATCAGATCAGAAGACGGTGACAGGTATTAACGAGTAGCAAGTGATACGAACTTCTGACACAAATGCAGATTTTTAGGCCATGTGACGGCGTTAATGAGTTTGCATCTGTCACCTACATATCATTTCATGGTCTCGGGCTTCTGTTTTTAATTATTAAATTTTATAAACAAAGTAGTAATGGAAATTTTGGTATGACAAAACGATGTTGCCTGCATGTTTAAAAAAAGTTCATTTAGGTTTAGGTTGGTTTGAAGGTTAAACGTTTTATGTATTTCAGTATTAGACCAGTAGGCCTTGGTGGGTGGTTGCTAAGGTGTTCTGAGTGGTTGCTAGGGTGATCTGGGTGGTTGCTAGGAGCTTTCTATGGTGTTCCGGCTGTTTACAAGAGTTTTCTGGATGTTTGTAAGGGTGTTGATAGATGGTTGCTAGGGTGGTAGGGCTTGTTGCTAGGTGGTTGCTTTGGTGTTTTGAGTTGTTGCTAGGATGCTACTAGGCTGTTGCTAGGGTGTCCTGGCTGGGTGGTTGCTTGGGTTTTTTAGGTGGTTGCTAGGACATTACTAGGCGGTTGCAAGTTTGTTCTGGTTGGTTACTTAGTCATTGCTAAGGTATTCTAACTAGTATCTAGGGTGTTGCTAGGCCACTGCAAGGCACTTGCTAGCATGTTGCTAGATTGTTGCGATGGTGGTCTGACTTGTTTTAGGGCATTGCTAGATTGTTGCCAGAGTGTTCTAGCTAGTTGATAGTGTATTCTATGTGGTTGCTAGGGCATTGCACGAGTGTTTTGGGTAGCTGGTGTCACAAATATTTTATTTCGTGTTTTGCGTGGTTGCTAGGGCACTGCTAGGTGGTTGTAGTAGATTGCAAGGTGGTTGCTAGGGTGTCCTGGCAGGTTGTTAGAGTGTTGCAGGGTGGTTGCTGGGTTTTTGGGTGGTTGCTAGGGCATTGTTAGGCAGTTGCTAGTGTGTTTTGGCTAGTGAAGTTGCTAGGGTTGCTATTGACTTGGCTAAAAGGTTACTAGAGTGGTCTGGGTATTTAGGGTGTTGTTAGGGCGCTGCTATGCAGTTTCTAGGGTGTTCTGGATTGTTGCTTTGGAGTTTTGGGTTGTTACTAGGGTGCTCTTAGTGGTTGTGTGGGTGCTGCTAGGCTGTTGCTAGGGTGTCCTGCCTGGCTGGTTGGGTGTTGCTAGTTTGGTTACTTGGGTTTTTGGGTGGTTGCTAGGGCATTGCTAGGCAGTTGCTTGTGTTCAAGCTGGTCGCTAATTGGTTGCTAAGCTATTTTTGGAAGTATTTATGAAGTTCTTAGTGTTGCTATTGACTTTGCAAGATGGTTACTAGAGTGATCTTGTTGGTATCCAGGGTGTTGCTAGGGTACTGCTAGGCAGTTGCTAGGATGTTGCTAGATGGCTGCAAAGTTGGTCTGGCTGGTTGTTGCAGCATTGCTAGGCAGTTGCTAAAGCATTCTGGCTAGTTGCTAGCATGCTCTGGGTCATTGCTAGGGCATTTTAAGGGTGTTTTGCTGCCAGTGCATTGCTAGGCGGTTGCTATAGTGTCCTTGCTGACTGACAGGGTGTTGCCAGGTGGTTGCTTGGGTGTTTTAGGTGGTTGCCAAGTGTTCTGGCTGGTTGCTAGGACCTTGCTAATATATTCTGGGTAAACGCTAGAGTTTTGCTATGAAGTTTCTAGGGTGGCAGTTGCTAGACCATTGCTAGTAGGATGTTTAAGTGCAATTTAGTGCATGTTAGTCAAATATCCAGTACAAGTATATTAGACCATTAAACCATTATTAAAGTCTATTCTGTGAGATATTAATGTTGAGATCATGCACACACTCTTCCTGTAAATGACACTGTGAATTCCTAAAGAACCTCAAATCTCTCACTCGGTGGGGTTTCTGCCAATTAGTAATTCATCGAACTATTTGTAAAGCCTCCAACATTAAATAAATGACCTGTGGGAAGCTCTTTTCTCCCGAGACAACAGTCAGACAATACTGGGAGAAAAGTTTGCTCTTTTTTGCTGATGTGTCTTCTAAAGGTGCAGGGTTAATAATAGCGCATGTCCAGCATTTGGCTGGATCGAGATGTTCTCTCCCCATTTCCTCAAATAGATTTCCCATTTAATTCAACCTGAGTGTGGAAGGAATAACTTTAGTTTCCTAGGTGTAGTTCTCAAGTGTATTTGTGCATTAGCAGATGCCTTTGGAAGGTGTTGGAGCTGAAGAT